>NW_011356869.1:0-5589 GCF_000735185.1 Notothenia coriiceps
ATCCATTCACCTGCCAAGTATTTTTGAAATACTTTTCCAAATGGCTTCCAATGGAGCTTTCCTAGATGGTTATGTGAAACAAACCGTCTGAGTCAGGTTAGTAATGCTCCATCACATGTTTTACATCTATTACAGGGTGAATCTTAAACTGAAGCTTGACTTTAAAGCAACCCAACGGAAGTTTCATGTAAGTTTAGTTTTTCACTCGTAGCTCGGGCTGCGGGGGTGCTAGAGACGGGAGCACGTTGATACGACCTTGCTAGCTGGAGATATGGCCGCATTTTACAATAAACATCCGTGGAAATTTAATCGCAATCGCAATATTTGTCAGAAAAATCGCAATTAGATTATTTCCCCAAATCGTGCAGCCCTGTCCCATTTTTCCAGAGGGCATCATCTTTGTCTTTTTCCAGTCTTAAACTAACAGTCATACTTCATAATTATGACTACCCATTGGTCGATAGTGAGAGACTGCTTACAGATCCACCGCCTTGTTATGGCCTTTTTTATTAGCTGTCGTAAAGATTACAAAAATATATTGTTCATGTTTTGTTAACCCCATATTCCCCAGGTAAAAGGAGACACCGGTGACATTTATATCATAACTTAGAACTGCTCTGATTGTTAACTGGACTTATAACTGGACTTTTCTTCACACACTAGATTTTACATTCACATTTAATTTATATACTTTTCCTTGCAAACATTTTATTTAAACATCCCATAAGGGTTTAAGAACTCGGCAGCCCCAGAATATGTGTGTATGATCTGCCTTACAGTGGCCCCATCCTCTCCAGCAGTAACCTTTACTTTGAACGTCTCTGTGTCCAGGCCTGCAGTGCTCCAGCGCTTTGTTCCGTCATGAGATCGGCTATGTGCTGGGTCAGATGCAGCACCCGGCGGCGGTCCCGGCCCTGCGTGCGGCTCTGGAGCGCTCCGGGGAGAGCCCCATGGTCCGTCACGAGGCGGCAGAGGCTCTCGGCTCCATCGGCAAAGAGGAGTGTCTGGCCGTGCTGCAGCAGTTCCGTGGTGACGGAGAACGTGTGGTGAAGGAGAGCTGCGAGGTGGCTCTGGATATGCTGGAGTATGAAAACAGTGGGCAGTTCCAGTATGCAGATGAACTGGTCAGGTTACAGGGTTAAAAGTTCTATGTAACTTAAAAAATGCTTTTACTGAAATTGCTTATTTAACAAGTTAATGCTGTCTGTACTAGAGTGGTGCAGTGATGATGTGATTTCTGTTGGCTGAGGTCGAAGTTAGTTAGGGCTACCTTAAGGGAGACATTTTTGGATTTGGGAATATTACAGAAAATAAGATCAGTTGCACACACACATATATGATACTTACACATTTTGTTCAGCAGGATAATCTCCACACTTTACACAACTTTGACGTGTTTTAAAGTGTAATTGCGAACTACAGAAACAAAGAAACTAACATTATATATCAGGGGCTCATGACTATCCACAAACCCTGGTAAGCTAAAGGCGGCCAATGTTAGCATGATGATGTTAACTTATATCATTTAGTTGCTTGTTAGCAACTGCAGATTTTTGATGACACGTAGAAGCTTCAGAGGTTCACCAGTTGAATACTTACTGACGTATTTTATGTTGTAGATTAAACACTGAAGCTTCTATTTACTGCTGGCCTTGTTTCAGGCATCTAATCAAAAACACATGCAAAACACCTCTGACTTTTAGATGAGTGAACTGGAAGTGGTATAATGCCGACTCATTTCCAGGTTTTTGGACTCATTACTGCACCACTCTATTGTATTGCCTTGTACAGCAGAGTCGGCTGGACATCTCAGGGCTGCATCAATAAAACAATAGGATCCTGTGGGAGGAAGCTTTACAGTACAAAGTATGGAACTGTTAAAACCCACAGAGAGCATCCAGAGTTGGTGCTGTCACTTTGAGCTGTGTATGGTAACGATGAGGAGAGTGCACTCTTTGTTTCCCCCCCTTCAAGATGCCACAGCATACATGTCCGCACTATCATTTGCACCTCCACTTTGCTCATATTGTTTTATCTGGGAGCTTTTTGTGATCAGTATGGACTGCATGTGTAAGTGTGGACATTGGTTCTGACCCAGGCCTCCTGTCAGTGCATTCTGCTTGGATTATTTATCACAAGACAACAAATCTATCCTCTTTCTACTGTGGATTTGCAGTTTGTTGGGAAGTACACATCCCTCATTGCAGGGAAACATCATCCCAAACTGGAATCTGCTCCAGAGACTAATGGTGAAACATTTGAGTGAAACCTAAATCTCTCATGGTTGCTTGGTTACTAAATAGCTGTAGAAAGCAGGTTTGGATTTTTGACTCAATCCAAGTGTGTAATGTATGTCAAATAAACACGATGCTTTATACATGTATTTATAGTCCTGTGAATGTATCTCTTCAGCCTATAGAGCAAGTTCTCTGAGCACAAAGGTATATGGGTATTTGTATGTGTTCTTATGTGATCTGTAAATGTATGCCTTTTTTTACCTGGACTGACTGATTATATTGTCCAAGTTTTTCTATGATTAGAGACACTTTAAAGAAAACACCTGATACAGGGTGGATTTACAGGTTGGGACTATAGACTGTACATGTTGGGAGTCGGGACATGTATTTATCTTGCATGATCCACTTTAATTCACTTCAATTTGCATCAATCAATTTAAGTAACATCATAGTGTCAAGCTTATGGTTCTCCATTCTTAATATACAAACTAATCTGTTCTTTACGTTGAATTCACATAATGAAATGAAAACCGGAAATGATCAAATAAATCCCTTCAGCTGAATTTAGCTTTAATAACCTATTATGACTTAACCATACAAATGTATAGAGATACAAACTTCCATTTCGTGTAATGTTTTTATTTTATATTTTATTTATATTGTTTCTTTTTATTTTGCAGGCATAGCGACGCTTTTTAAAAAAAAAAAAAAAAATTATTCAGATTATGCATTTTATTACATCACAGTACACACAACAAATATACACTCTCCCCCCCTCCCCCCCACAACAGCGAGGGTGATACAAACAATAGCCAAAAATATATATATAAAAGAAAAGTAGGAAATGGTCACTATTGCATGGTAATAACATCAGTAACAACTGTAATATATATATATACACATTTGACGCATAAGGCAGAGATTTTTTAAGTTATAATGTCCTTCATTTACTAGCAGTCCAAAGACTAAATAAGAGTATGAGGATTAAATCAGATCAGGCTCTAAGGATAGAGATATAAGAGGACAAAAATGATAGTCAAATCAATAGAGTAAATGCACAAGATCAAATAAAATAACGAGATAAAATTGCAAAAGATGGACCACATCATGACCACCCATATTATTTGTTTCTTACCGCCGGTAGTTGACATTCTCCAGGTGGCGCGCGAGCTTGGCAACCACTCTGTTACAGTAACCATGGAAACTAGTAAAGTTTGGGTCTCCTCTGTTAAATCGTTGTGAATGCTAAGCTAGTTAACTCCACGGTGTCAACGTCTTTTAGCTACCGTTAGTCTGATAGTCTGACAATGTTTTGAAGATAAAAGTTCCGAACCACACGGAGGAGAAGAACAATGGAAAGTACGGATGGAAACGACGCCAAAAGTGAGCAGAGACTTAAGTCAGCTGCCGTCTTAAAGAGCTTCATGTTGAAAAGCAGCACCGAGAGCAAACTGAACCTGTGAGTACCGTGTTTATGGGATAGACTACTGTTAGCGGCTAGCTAGCCGGTGACTTAGCTAGCGTGTTCTGTTGGTAGGGTACAAGTGATGGGAGCGGACAGAATAGGGTTAATAACGAATATCTGCACTACATTGTACATTTGACAAACCCGGCTATTCACGTTATCAAATTACAAATAATATATTAAGATTATTTAAAAATAGTATTAAATAAAAAGGTTCCACTTAAACTTGTAATATTGTATAAACAGGTTAATTTAGCATTGGCATTTATCACTGCATTTTATATTTGCCACAACTAATATTTTATTTAAGAATATGTCATTGTTTTATGTTAATAGTTTAAAATGAATGTTATATGTTTAAAGTAGGTCTATTATATACTGATAAACCCAAAATAAATGTATTGCATTTTTTATATGCAATCAAATCTGGATGAGAGTAACACCTACGTCAGTTCCGGGCAAAATGTACGGCCCCGCCCACTTTTTGGGGAAAACAACGCTGTCATTTGAATGGGGGTCAATACAAATTCTGAAGTTTTTGCCCATCCGATCAATTTTTTTTGAAAACCGTGGATTTTTGGATCTTCAAAGAGCTCGATTACGATGGCCAGTCAGGCAAACAATTACATTCGATCATTGGTAATTGACAATCGATCTTGATATATGGTAAAATTAAAATCAGTAGGCGAGGCTGTAATTTCTCCAGCTGTTACTCTCATGAATGAGGCGGAACATAATAGTTTTATCATGCCAAAAAGCTGGTGTGTCGTTTATTGCACCTCAAACATTAAAACAAATCCAGAGTTACGTCATTCTGTACTTCCTCTAAGAAGAAAGGACAGTAACAGAAGATCTCTGTGGCTTCAGGCTCGATGGCCATTCAAATGACAGCCGTTGTTTTCCCAAAAAGTGGGCGGGGCCGTAAAGTGACGTAGATGTTACTCTCATCTATGAAAATAAATAGACTACTGCTATATTTAACCATATATCGAGCCCGATCGTCGATTTCTAATGGCTTAATGCAATTGTTTGCCTGTCTGGCCATTGGAATCGGGCTCTTTGAAGATCCAAAAATCTCCGGTTTTCTTACATTTCTGATCGGATTGGCAAAAACTTCAGAATTTGTATTGACCGCCGTTCAACTGACAGCATTGTTTTCCCCCAAAAGTGGGCGGAGCCGTTATTTTTGCCCGGAAGTGACGCATTTGTTCCTCTCAGTGTGTTCATCTTAACCCCATGTCATTTAAACAAATGTATAGAGCAGGGGTCGGCAAACCCTGGCACGCGTGCCAGCATTGGCACCTTAACCAGTGGCACACTAGGAATAAGTGGAATAAGTGTACAAAATATTTAAATTGTATTTTCGGATCCTGAACGAGACCGCCGCCAGAGCGCGTCTCCCCGTTACCTGCAGAAGGAAGCCATGCACGCAACGCAGCCCCGCTCTCTTTATCTCCAGGTGACTTTCTGCAGCTTTCCTCCGTGGTGCAGTGCTGATCGTTTCACCACAGAGGAAAGCACTTCACTAATTGCAGTACCCATAAGGAGCTGTACAAATGTCGCAGTTTTTGCGTGGCTGTGTATTTAGTTGAAAGTCCAGTGGCGATCTGCTCATCTCTCATCGAAATAACATGCTACACAGGGGCGGACTGGCCATCTGTGTGTTCTGGAGAATCACAGAACGGACGATCGTCCTTATTATTACGCCGTTTAAACCAATTATTTTAATGTGTTTGTTAAATTCGGCATCATGTAAATTGCGCTGACAGGTCCACACACTGCTTCCCCGCAGCGAGGCTCCCCCGCCCTCCTGTTGACAGTTCAAGTTGAGCTCCTCACCCCCCGCACTTTTAAAGGTTTTCGCCTGCCGTCTTGTCTGCAGACTTG
>NW_011356870.1:0-1669 GCF_000735185.1 Notothenia coriiceps
CACCGCATAAAATCACACCCCGCACGTTTAATCGCATAATCAAGGATTTTAGCCCACATAATCAAGGAATGTAGCCCGCATAATCAAGGATTTTTGCCCGCGTTTTTCTGGAGGGTCTAACTCATTCACACAAAGTTGAGCCAACACAACCACATGCTTGCTGGCTTCTAATAATATATATCCGCAAAGATGAGAGTTCTTCATGTTGGGAGATTATTGAGTTAACCAGATACAAATAACACTATTTTCATGGTCCAAGATGTATCCTACAAGGCTCAGAGACTTCAAGTACCGCCTAGCTTGTTTTTCAAGGAGGACACTCCTTGAAAAATGGTCTTTCCAATTTGGCGGGGCCCCATTGTATTGATCCGTACGCTTCCTTTTTTCTGACAAGCCATGATGTCTAGTAACAGTTCAGCCCTGGGGGAGTCGTTGTGATTTCAGCTGAGGGAGAGAGAGGGCTGTGAACCAAACCTCTGCTGATCAGCCTGATGGATTTGACCGTCCGTGTGCAGTCAGCTTTCTTTTTGCTACTTACAGGGCATTTTCTATCAGCACAACTTTCCTGTTATGGGGCAATAAGGCACTATTTGCAAGTTTGAGAAACCATTTGTAGCCAAAACCTAATGTGCTGTATTTCTTTAGATCATTGAAAAAGCCTGGTAACACACCAAACGACATGCCTTCTTAAAGTAAGTATGTGGTTATGGACTAGGTGGGGTAGTGGTTGGCACAGTTTTCAATAAGAGATCACATCTGAACAGGGTTAATCCAACTTAAAAAATAAAAAAATTCAAACAAAAAAAGCGAGGACCCTAAGGATTGCATTTCCACTAGAAGTTTTCAGAAGAACGATTTACATGCCAGCGTTTAGCACCAGTGCATGAAAATATCATACAAGTTTTTAAAACAATCATAAATCAATTGAAAAACTGTGATCAGTTAAAATGTTTTAATCAGGCACAAATCTTCTACCCTTTAACAGCATCGTCAATTATATGATCTCATAAAGTAGATAGGCCATCAGTATGACGATGAGTCTCTGAGGTAAGGGCCAATATTTCTGGTGCCAGAGAATCTAATAAATACCCAGGCCAAGACTTCCTTTTCTGTGTGCTGCTCATTGTCACAGTCTGATAAGCAACTTGAGACGCAGGAATGGAGTTGGAACTTAGAGATCACGTCTAAAACCGGATTGTTTATCTACATGCATATGCAGATATTGGTTTGTGAGGATTAGATGATAGTTGGTGCGTTCTGACATTGCATTTCGTCCAACACCTGATTGGTCAACACTACTCGCAGTCCAATACCTGATTGGACTACTACTACTACAAACGGACAACAAAACGCCTCTTGTCCAGTTGTTTTTATATTCCGTATTGAAATGAACATGTTGGTAGAGAAGACGGTGAGTGATAAAATTTTACATGTAATAGCTTGTACTATCTTCTCCTCTGCTTGAGTATAAACTGCTATATAGCAGAGCCATAGTTTATTGACCATTATGAGGGAATCTTTATTTGTATTGTCTATTTTACTTGTAGTTGTACCCTTAGCAAACTAGCTAGCTTGGATACTCATTATTGTGACTGACTGTATACTAATAATAATAATAAATGGGATTTATATAGCGCTTTTCTAGACCCAAAGACGCTTTACATTATGA
>NW_011356871.1:0-6366 GCF_000735185.1 Notothenia coriiceps
TTTCGTCCGTGCGCATTTTTCAGGGCAATCTCTATTGGGCTCAGGGCCATCTGTAAATTAGCTTAGATGGCCCACAGGGCCATCTCCCAAAATCCTTAATGTCATGCACTGACTACTACTGGGCGGACCAGGGTTAGGTTGTACATTTCCTGACAGTAATAGCAACAAAAAAGCCAGGCATCTTTTCCTCTTAATCAACACACATACATTGTCATCTACTTTAGAAACACCGGAAAAGTCTGCGAGAGTGTGATTTGAGCTTAAGAAGCAGTCCTGAAGAACCATCATCGCAGGAAAACAAAAAAGACAAACATATAATGTCGAGCAGATTTTCTGTGACAAGGCAACCGGTAATTGTTTGTGCAACACATCCGAACCTTTGCAGGGGATGCCCACGCGGGTGGCAGAACAGACCTGAATCCAGTAGACTTCTCAGAATGACTAGAGATCTTCTCATAGTCCAAAACAGTTAACAGGCACAGCAGAATCCTGATATGGGCCATTTTCCCATACCAGCACACAGTATCCGTGATGTTCCTGGAGCAAATCAGCACAGCAGCAAAGGACAGGCGAAAGCAGCAGCGTGGAAGCGCTCCGGTCCCTCCGTGGTATCCCCGGGGTGAAAGCAGGCCTCTGCAACAGCAGAACCAGGACAGGTGGAAAGCAGGCCCCAGCAGTGCTAAAATCCTCCTCCGCACTGCAGCACACGCCCGGTAGAAGCAGGCCAAGCCCGAAGCGTTGATCCACTCCGTCTCTCCGCGACGACTCCGGGGTAAAAACCTCTCCAGTACAGCCGTACTCTACAGGTGGGAGCAGGCCTCCGTAGATCGGAGATCGCAGATCGCAGATCGCAGGCAGCAACAGGTGGAGCCGCTCCGTCTCTTCGCTCCGTCTCCGGGGGAAAAACACCTCAGCACAGCCGTACTCGACAGGTGGGAGTAGCCCTCCGCAGATCGCAGACAACTAAAACTACTACTTGTATAAGCAGGGATGGCTAAATGTTGGTAAGCATTTTGTAAGCTACTGTACTTAGTTCATGAGAACTAAAGAGTTCACATGAACTAAAGTGGGAAAAGTACTGCGGTGTGAACGTGCCTTATATTAACCACAAACGTAATTGTAGGGCCCCTTACCACAAATGCATTAAGTTAACTCCGAGACAAGGGAACCAGCACGTCATGACGCAATAACGCAGCCCCAGTCGGACTCTGGACGGTGTGAAAAGAGCCGGAGCTAAACCGGAGAACCGGTTCTGAACCTGAAAAGCTCTAGCACGGAACTTGAACCGGAGTTGCGTTGGTGTGAATGAGGTAAGTGACTCTAATCAGCAACAAGTGGGTAAAGCAAGCTCATTCATTCATTCTCAGTGATGAAGTGAGAGGGTGGAGACCACACCTCGAGTGGACGACCCACACAGTTTTGCTCTATCTCTCTGTGTATCTCTGGGTTTCCCAGGCTTGCGTCTGGGTCACCTCCATCCCTAGCTCTGCTTGTCAGGATAATTAGCTGCCCAGCCCTCGCTGCCAGACTTTGCACCCCATGGATTTATGATGGTGATGGCTGGCCTGGTCTCTGGGGGGGTTGATCTGTGTGTGGGTATGTGCCAATGAGGCCAAGGGAGACACGGCTATCCTACTAATGAGGGGACACAAGGTTATTTACGGCAGCCTGGACCCCTGTCATGGATATGGAGATAAGGCAATACCTGGGTAATAAATCATTAGGAATATGTGTGAGTTTGGAGGTGTGTGTGTGTGTAGTCTCACTGAAATTGTCACAGATGAGTGTGCTTTGCAGAATCAGCCGCTTCTACTGCAAAGGACAAGGGAGCCCACATCTTTAAAAATATCATTATGTCTCCTCTCTACTTACGCAAACACTCATATTCAATAGAAAACATATTTGTCACAGGCATCCCTCTACATCATGTATCATACTTTGTTTTTGCTTGGCTTTGAATAAAACTGAAAAGCTCTCTCCACCCACTTCACTGTAGTGACTCATCTTTTCTTTATTTTCGGTGCATTATAGTGCCATTCAGAGCTGGGACTTAGCGTCCATTGGCTGTAGGTTAACAGGAGACAGGTGCTGTGATAAATATACAGCTTGCTTTTCAGATGTTGTTCTTGTAACATGTGGGTAAACATTTACACTACTTGCATCAGAGCAGCCATTAGTATGGTTCCAGGCTTTTCAAGGGTGTTTGTGTCGTCAGAGTGGAAGTCGTTCAGGCTAAAACCAGATGCCTGCTCTGTGGGTTGTATAATGTACTCTAAAGGCTGTGTCTAATAGAAAACAGTTTAACCGACCATTCAACTCAAAAGCCTGCTGTCTTACAAGAGCACTTACACTGTAAAAATTAATAGTTCAGAGTGTCTATGTCCAGAAAAGCCTGACATGTCTGACTCCTTCAAGGTCTGTTTAAAACATCCTCATCCAGCACTGAGGAAATTAAAACAATTGCCTCTATGTGGATATTATTCTTTATGGAAAGTATACATTTAAAAATGAAGCTCCCTTGGCGTGATTTTACCTTTGAATAGGGGTCTTTTATTGAAGTGCAGTGCATGTCGGGCTGTGGATCGGCTGAATTCTCGTGCCTTCTGGTGACCTTGTTACCATAGAGCTCACCCTCAATCTAACCTCACTCTTTTCCTCCTTCATGCCAAAAAGACCTTTGACCCTGTGTGCTTTCTAAATTCATATTCTATTCAGTCTGGCTGTGTTTTTTGTTTCATGCTACACAGAGACTTTTCTCCCAGTGTCAGAGCCGGACGCCCACAAGGAAAAATCCCCTTGTCAGAGCCAACATAAAACAGCAGATATTTACTCTCCGCTCCTATCTACCTTGCTGGCCACCTACACTTACTTTGTACTTGACAGTCACACTGTTAGACCTTGTAAATTGTATTATACAACATTTGTTTTCATTATATCACTTATAAATGTAGGCTTGCACAGGGGTCCATCACCTTCTAAATTGCACCCATTATTATACTAGAAGACATATTGTGATCATTTTCAGGTTCCTATTTGTATTTTGAGCCTTTGCTGTGACATGTTACATGTTTAATGTTCAAAAAGTGCCCTATTTTTCTCATACTGCCTGTGCTGCTGTTTTCACCCTCTGTCTGAAACCAGAGCCTGTCAGGATGCGTGGAAAAGGTAGGACCCAAATGCAGAATTTAACAAAAAGCTAGCTTTATTAAATCATAAAAGCTGTAGTAAAAGGCAGTATCCAAAATATCCAAAAAAAACAAACGAGCAGCACAAGGAACACGGACCGTGGAAACATGGAAGGGAAACAATGAACCGACATGGAACACAGGGGAAGACTAGACTAAATACACAGAAGGGTAATCACAGGACAAGACACAGCTGGGCAGGGGAGGGAGAAACACAAGGGCAACAGGTGAACACAATGAGACAATCAGACACACCAGGGAAACTAACGACAGGGAGGAGGACCAGACAAAACACAAGGAGGAAGACAACACACCGAATGAACAGACTTACAAAACCCATAACCAGACAGACAACACTAAAACCGTGACATAAACCTAGGAGAGTGACAGAGCCCACTCTGCTCTGATTGGTTAGCTGGCTGGCTCTGTTGTGAATGGACAAGCATTTTAATTGTTTTAATCCCTCATGGACATTGTTATGAAGACCTATTATCAAGAGAGGAAGTCTGTATTGCTGGGTGAGAAAAACCAACACAGGACTTTCTGACCTCCATTCGTCTTCAGTGTGAAATAATTACTTATTTTAACTGACATAATAATTTACTTACATCAGTTAAGTTAAATGTCTTAAAGGTCCAATGTCATGCTTTTCCGGTTATTACCCGTCCCCTTGTGTGTTATGTAGCTTTTTCTGCATGTAAACGGTCTGCAGAGTCACAAACCCTCAAAGTACACCCTGTAGCAAAATGTACCAATCCGTGGAGCTGTTACATTAAGTCTGCGGATTGGTCCAAATGGACCAATCCGGACTTCCTCACACACACACACTCTATCTTTTCACAGCTGCAGTTCCGCCGATTTCTCCTACCTGAGACGGCGTGTCGGCAGGATCCCCCATGGAAGAGGACAAGGAGTTGGCAGGACCCCCGGCGAGACAGATGACGGAGGGACCTCCAACGGAACAGGACATAGGGTTGGCAGAACTCTCAGCGGAACCCCCAACGGCAACGGACATAGGGTTGGCAGGACTCCCGGCAGAAGAGTAGCCGGCTGGACCTCCAACGGGACAGGACATAGGGTTGGCAGGACCCCCGGCAGAAGAGTAGTCTGCAGGGCCTCCAACGGCACAGGACATAGGGTTGGCAGTGAGTCGGTGTGTGAGCACACACACAAACTCCCAGCCAGGCTGCGGGTGTGTGTGTGTGTGTTCGGGCTGGTTTGGGGCTGGGTTTCGCTGTGTCTCGCAGACGGCCACTGAGCTCACAGGGAGGGGGTGGCAGGAGCTCCAACAAGCCGTTTAGGACAGAGAGTGAATACACATACTATACAGAGATGCTGAATGAGAAACCAAAGTGAGTTTGGAAAATTGCACAATATAAATCTGTTTTAGTAGACCTCAACAATGGAATTATGATCAGTAGAAAGGGCCATGACATGAGACCTTTAAATGTATTGAAGATGAAACACAATATAATATAGAAAATATACTCAGTTATGCTTGACATTTTGGTAGTTTGGGTAACTTAGTTCAAACAATGCTTCTTGTTTGGACAGTTAAAAGCATTAAATATCTGCCTGCAAGCCTACATTATAAACTTGCACCAAGATTTTTTGAAACCAGCCTAGATTAGGGTAGATGCTTCTGAGTCATGGAAAACTGATGTCATTCATTAAAATTCCACTTTTGCTACTTCAATTGTTATCATTCCTCTCAAACCCAATCTCCAAGAAAATGCAATGCTAAATTACTGGAATACCTATTGAACCATCATTGTATAACCATTTGATGGAGTTTGTTGTGTTTGTTACTTTTGCTAAGAGTTTTCTGCTGCTGATGGAAGCACAAGGAATCGCATTGAAATAAGGACGTTTTAATTCTTAAACCTGGTCTCTGGCATGCCAACTCATCAACAGTCTGTCCGGAAGCAACACAGTTTATTCCAAATCAAAGGGAGTGTCAAGATTGAAGAATAAAAAGAGAATGTAACTGTTTTACTGTTGATCATAGTCCTACTGTTGATGTGAGCAGCGACTCCAACGATTCACAGTAAAAAAAAACTTACCAGATAACAAAACATAAAACGCAGAAATGTTTGCGCCATAGTATCGTTTCTCCAGGCGAACAGTCACGTCAAAAATGTCATGAAAAGAGAGTTGGATGCTTTTAGAGAAAAAACGAAACACGTAACCCCTCAGGTCTGCATCGTGTTTTCCCAGACACACTTTGTCAGACTTCTTCAAAGCTCTTCAAGCTGAAGAAGGTGAGAATAAAAAAATACATGTGATGTAGTGTTGGCAGAAATCAAGGCAACCACTTAGTTCTTGCTTGAAAACAGCCATGATGCTGTTTTTCTACTCTTCTTAATACAACTGGGACCTGTGTTTAAAGAGGGGTACAAAAGCCAAAGTTAGGTCTGACACAAGCAGCTGAACATCAATGTGAATGTGACACTGTCAAATAGCTTCATTCCTGGCACACTTAATATTCCAGTCTGGCATCTGCAAGCTCCATTTGATGTAGATAGCATTTTGAATGGCTCAGTGGGAAAATGCAATGTCAATGAATTACACTGCATTATCTTAGCCACCTAGCTTTGTCATCCTCTTGATCGGCCTGTCGCCTGTATATGCCTGGACAACTCTGGATGTTTGCCAGTTAATAACGCGTTAATGCAAAAAAAATGTAACGCCACTAATTATTTTAACGCGATTAACGCATGTGTATTTTTTTTCCTCGACCACCCCGTAGTTTCAGGGCGCATCGAGTTTAAAATACTGTAACGTTCACAGATGGAGTCGGAAACAGGCTTCCAGTTATTAGGCTTTAATAACTCGTCTTTACTTTGATGCTCACAGATACAGACATAGCTTGGGGTTTAAACCTTACACACACTCCTAGCTCTCCCACACACACCTTTATAACCCCGACTACGTCACAACTTCCCCGCCCTCCCCCGTCTGCTCCCCCAATTACGGACCCACACGTATACCAGCATCACTGTGTCGCTCCGTGATTGGCAGAGAGACGGGGAATGCCTGAGTGACACCCTCAGCATCCTATCCGGGTCGCTACAATACCATCTACAAGCTGATGCTGACAGCCCCGCTCCTGCTGCCCGCTTGTGGCAGACCGCACTTCCACGCTCACCGTCAGGCACCGACTGGCCATCGGGAGGACCGG
>NW_011356872.1:0-2472 GCF_000735185.1 Notothenia coriiceps
GTGTTTGTTATGGCCAACCCATGACTAGCACAGAAGTCCAGTAACAAACCACCACTCCGGTTCAGATCAGGGGGGCCGTTCCTCCCAATCACTCCCCTCCAAGTGTCTCCATCATTGCCCACATGTGCGTTGAAGTCTCCCAGCAAGATTAAAGAGTCCCCTTCAGGAGCCCCATACAGGACTCTTTCTAGGGTCTCCAAGAAGGCTGTATACTCTGAACTGCTGTTGGGTGCATAAGCACACACAACAGTCAGAGTTTTCCCCCCCGTAACCCGCAGGCATAGGGAGGCGACCCTCTCGTCCACTGGGGTAAACTCCAACAACGAAGCACCTAACCGGGGACTTGTGAGTATCCCCACACCCGCCTGGCGCCTCACACCTTGAGCAACTCCAGAGACGAATAGAATCCAACCCCTATCCAGAAGTAAGGTTCCAGAGCCGACGCTGTGCGTAGAGGTGAGCCCAACCAGATCCAACTGGTAACGCTCCACCTCTCGCACAAGCTCCGACTCCTTCCCCCCCAGAGAGGTGACGTTCCACGTCCCCAAAGCCAGCTTTTGTCGCCCGGGTCTGGTCCGTTGAGACCCTCTGCCTTCACTGCCACCCTTCTGGCAGCGCACCCGACCCCATCGCTGTTTCCCGTAGGTGGTGGGCGGAGAAGCGGAGGTGTTGCCCACGTTGCCTTTTCGGGCTGTGCCCGGCCCGGCTCCGTGGCAAGCCCGGCCACAAGACGCTCGCCGACGAGTCCTCCTTCTGGGCCTGGCTCCAGAAGGGGACCCCGGGCTTCCTCCAGGCCGGGTATCCTCACTTCATGTATCGTCTTTCATGAGGTCTTGTGAACCAATCTTAGTAGTTGTAAGTAATCTGCCCCTGCGTAATCTAGTTAACATTTATTTATTTAGGCATATTTTGTATTTCTCCAGTTTTAAATGACATTTTTGGTTTACTGTCCTATAGTAGCCTATACATTGGAATGATTTCAAACCTGTCCATTCAGCACCAGATGCCAATAACAAGCCCCGGTACCAGTGCGCCCCCCCAGATCTGGCGCCCTATGCCAAAACCGGCCCTGATACTAATAATATACAAGCTGAAAGGGAGAAAGTGTGGAGTTGAATGAATCTTGAGTTCCCTTTTATTCAAAGAGTTCCTTTTGAAAAGATTCAATTATTAGAGATCCAACTATTTATTTGAAAGGATTTCTGCTGTGGGCTTCTTTTATCATTTCCCGAGAACTCCTGGATTTAACTTGTTCTTCCGTGTCTCTGTATTCACTTTATGTTAATTCAGGCATTGTGACAAGATGTCCTCTCGAACTGAAGATGAAGAGAAGGAAAGAAGGAGAGGGGTGGTATGGGAAGATAAGCTACCAGGACTTTGAGGAAGAGCTAAAAGACCTTGCAGGTGTGGAGAAGAAGATTAGAGAAGGTACAGTATACACTGTTTTACTATCAATGTCACTATCCAAGCCAAGTGTTGATGAAGATTGAAGCAGTTTTATTTTCAGTAATAATCACATCCATCCTTAGATATGATTATACATTGTGTCTTCTCTCTTCAGCTCAGAATAAAATAGCCGGACCCGGGTCTGGGATCAGTCATGAACTCATCAGTCTGGAGATCGCCTCTCCTGATGTTCCCGACCTGACGCTCATTGACCTGCCCGGCATCACCAGGGTGGCTGTAAAGGGACAAAAAGAAAACATTGAAAATCAGGTATGCTAGCTAGACCATACTTTGGTCCAGAGACAACTATGCTACTCAAAGATTAATCCTCAAATGACTTTGGTGTTCCAAGAGTGCTCTGGTGCCAGAAACACTTAACAGGTTACATGTCCAAAACACATCCGCTCATGGCAGAAGACCCCAGAAGTGGAAGCATTTTCTCCCATGTTATTTGTTGTGGACAACTCAAATGACGTACCACTCATCACAATGTTGTTTACATCTGGGCAAATTGGCTTGATTAGAATGATCTTCTATCGTAGAAATACACACTAATACAATTGATTTAACAAGTTGTAACCTAACTGTAACACATACATAGTGAACAACTATAATATTGGCTCATTAAATAAATCAATATTACGGATGTTGTTAAGGTAGAAACATGTTTACAGTCAATTTAAATGAAAATGGTACTGCTTCCTCAAAATGAGGTGATACTACAGTGGTTGGCAGGTTTTTGTCATTTGTAACCTGAAGCCATACAAGTTGGCCGAAGAAGTAATGCTGGGCGGGGAGTGGGACATTACTGTAGGTAATAAGATATTTATCCGGATCAGTTGAATCAAAGGATTCAAAGGCTACAGCATAGTTTTTTACAATAAAAATGTGCTTTCCCCTTTCACCACTGGGTATAAAGGTCCTCCTCGAATGGCAGTTCCTTCCTGGTTATGTACTGCACCTTTCACATGTAAAGTCTTACAATTAAAGGGTGCAACTGCCATACCAGGATGTGATGCAGCTGGT
>NW_011356873.1:0-1345 GCF_000735185.1 Notothenia coriiceps
GGGGAGGTGAGGGGTGGGGGTGGGTGATGGAAAAGGGAAATTGACGCCCCTGTCAATCCACTAACTCTTCAGATATGCAAACGAGCAAGTCTGATTCAACCTGGCGACCAAAACTTCTGTTTTCACTCCAAGTCCTGGAGCTTTGTAAATGGTGTTAGTGGAATTCAAGGGAATGGAAATATCCTTATCCAAAAATAGTAACTTATAGATACAAATGTTGAAGTAGGGGTTCATAAAACTCACATAAAAACAACAAAATAATAGCAGCTGAAAGGAGAGATACATGAACTTAAAACTAACCAAAACTTCTGTTCTAAAAGTCCTTTTTAAATGGAATTAAAGGGAATGGAAGCTCCTCAAATACTTACTTTTAGATGAATTGTCTTTAACCTAATGGTAACACATGTTGAGGTACAGTAGGGGTTCATATACAGCACACATTTGTTTTATTGTAAATGTAGAATAAGTGTATCTGCATTGGAATCAAAGACAGTCTGTGTGACCTTGTTTAAAATGGATATTTAAGCACAAAAAAATAATACAAATAATATATTTCTTTGGAGCAGCTGAAAGGAGAGATACATGAACTAAAAACTAACCAAAACTACTGTTTTTACCCCAGAAAGACTTGGAGCTTTGTGAATGGTGTTAGTTGAATTAAAGAGAGGGGAAAGCCCCTTATCAAGAAATACGCTTTGAATAATTTGTAAGATTCAAGAAGATAAAAAAAGTGTTATAATCTTTAACATAATGGTAACATATGTTATGGGCTCAGAGACAGCACAACACTCACATAACATCCCATGTATACACGTGTTCCCCCTGTAAATGCATAGGGGTACACATCTGCAGTTGAGTCAGTAACAGTCTGATTGACCTTATTTTAAATGTATATTGCATCAGGATTAAAATGTTTTCTGAGTGGTCTTGTTGGAGTAGCTGAAAGGAGAGATGAAGCATCTTTAATGCTTGGGTTTATTTTACTGCTCAGAGTTTGGTTTTTCTTTTGCACTTCTTTTGAAAACCTTTAGTTGTTTGTCATATAGCCTCCACGCAGATATGGGCTCATTGTCACACTCTGTGTTCCAACCTATAACGGAGAGAGAGGGCCATGTTTATATTTCTTTTTACAGTATACAGTATTTGATTTTACATTCTGTGTCTGTTACTCTTATTCTGTGGGAGGCTGTGGCTCAGTGGATAGTGTGCTGGACTTAAGAATCAGCGGGTAGCAAGTTCGAGTCCCACTGCAGTCAGCATGTCGTTGTGTCCCTGAGACACTTCACCCCAGATTGCTCCTGTGGGGATTGTCCACAGTATGTACAGTAATTCTCTTTGGATAAAA
>NW_011356874.1:0-4897 GCF_000735185.1 Notothenia coriiceps
ACTGTATAAAGACTATTCTGCACAGTTTCTATCATATTCTGTTTCTATTATATTCTATTTTATTCTATTTACTTGCACTATTTTATCTGTTTTATTGTGTTGCACTGTTGGAGGAGCCTGTGACCTAAGATTGTAATTGTCATAACTACACTGTATGCATTGCACACATGATAATAAAAGCCTTGAAACTTGAAACTTTACGCTCTTAGAACAAATATCTTCTTGAAAGATCTTGAAAATCAAACAAGGCTTGTGAGCTGCTATTCTGAATATATGATCATGAGCGAAATGAGATCCAGGAAACCCCAATGGAAATCGGGGATCCTAATCAACTCACACATCTCAGGCCCTCACACACAGTGAACTTTAGACTATGCAATTAACCCATCCCAGTATAGGAGGCTTATGGCAGTGCATAGCCTCATCAGCCTTTATTGACTTAATACTAATGAAAAGTTGAAAAGCTGCAGCTAATGCATTTATAAGCCGGTCTCCATTATGGAGGAAATGATGCTGAAATGAACACAGCAAAGTGGAATAAAGGCATTCAAAAACAGGAAGAAAACTGACAAATGAACAGACACGAAAAACTCATGCTCTGTAAGTATTTTATCAGGATAATGCACTTAGTATTAACACTGTTTTTAGGAAAAAAGAACATACAGAAACCAGCAGGAAACAAATAACATTAACAGTTGCAGAGTCTGTTGGTAAGGTGTACTGGTGAAGTTTGCCCTTTATCATCTTTTTTGCTGATAAAGAATTTAAAGGTGCCCTTTTATGCTAATGTTCTGGTTTATTATTTGCATTTTGTGCCTCTGCTGTGACATGTTTACATGCTTTCTTACTGCCTGTGCTGCAGCACCTCTTTTCACCCTCTGTCTGAAACCAGAGCCCAGTCTGCTCTGATTGGTTAGCAGGCCGGCTCTGTTGTGATTGGTCAACTGCTTAAAGATGTCCCGCTCCTATGCCTATGTGTTGGAATGCTAGCCAATAGTGTTACATAGTGATGTCAATATGTTATGGAGTCTAAAGTAGGCGTTTCAGGCAAGGGGGGCGTGTGGAGGGGATGTGATTGTAGCCTTTGCAGACCATTTACATGCACAGAAACCTATATAACCGTATCATATCGTATAACACACTTCAGGATAGGGAAACCCCCCGAAAAAAAATATGAGGGCCCTTCTTTATATTGTATAGCAAATTATATTTTAGATCACACTATAAGAATTACAGACCTATTATATTATTAAATATATTTTGGAGACCTGACTTTAAGTATCACTCCTTGTGTACAATTAAATGGCTATGGCTTCAATAAAAAGTTGGCACAAGGTAATTGTTTGAAAACAACTCAAGGTAAAAAAAAAAACTGTTAGTTTCCGATTTTTCAAAAGGAGGACATATGCTGGTACACTGGTACAAAAATAGCACACCTCAGTTTGATATTTTTAGTGTCATCTTAGGGTCAAACATCGAAGATATCTAAGCAGAGTCATTCAGCTTCTCCTGCCTTCTGGGACACACACACACACACACACACACACACACACACACACACACACACACACACACACACACACACACACACACACACACACACACACACACACACACACACTTTAAGAATGTATCTCTAAGGCTTTTTGTGTGCTTGAAGTAACAGTTGGACATTAGACTGCAATCAGGCTCAGACCGAGGAACAGATAAAGCCACAAAATGTCACTCTCTTAAAATCAGCTTAACAATATCATTTCATTTTCATGTCTTACCTGGAGCCCTGTTTTGTCGTTTAATCGGTAAATTCTCTTTTACTGTTTTTTTAATCCTAAATGAACACAATCAGATCATTTCCTGTATCGAGCAGGTCCCGATACAGGAAATGATATGCAGGGGGTGCCAGGCAGGCAGCTGTTATTCAAATGTCACAAGCATGTTACGAAATAGAAATCACCTTGAGTGTGATTACATGTTGTTACCTAGATGAATGTGTCTTCTGGAGGCAATTTTCCTCTAAATTTCATTTTCACTGACTCCAGTTAAAAACTCAAGAGGAAACCACGCAGAATTTGACTTTAGTAGAAATTATAAACTTTTTATGATCAACTGAGGAAATAAGCTAGAGAAAGCAAAGTTAAAGTTTTGCATTATGCTTCTCCAAAGACTTGTGAAGTGATTTGGTTTAGCCACAGTCTTTAGCATACAGGGAAAACTCTCATCAAATCAAATGTTAATCCGGAGCATAAGAGCTTCATTTTGGAGATCTTGAGGGAAAAAAGAAAATACATTCATAACGACAAATGCAACTTTTATTCAAAATCATTCCTCATGAACACAGCTTATAAGAACATAGCCTATGAAAATATCTGTATGATTGGAACCGTACACATACAAGCATCACAGTGTGCCCTGTTTTTGTGTCTAATCAGAGTGATAAAAACCGCAAAGGACGCTTCATAAGATTCACAGTGCAAACCCATTGTGGCATTTTGGCTGTTACGTGTTCCGTCTTGCAGCCATTTCTCAAATTGACACTCGATGGTAAAGCCGCCTTAGATCTGTGACATTTTCTTCCATTTCTACTTACATTAATACTTATTTCTTTCAATGTCCTCACATTTCTGAGAATATATAACTAGACCTGAGTAAGCATATCTAATGTCATTAAATAATTGATCATACAACAGGAAATCATACATCTGGATTCTCAAACTGAGCAGATCACTGTTGTTAAATGAAAACCTCTTTTAGGGACCTCAATGCTTTTTATTTAAATACTGTAACTGCTGTAGCTATATTACATTTTCCACAGTAGGATTTTTCTGGATTGTCGGTTCACTGAACATAACCTGTTGTATTTTCGTTACATGTTGTCTGTTTGATTATATTGTCAAATGTATGAGCTATGCAGAATGTGTGATCAAAGAGCTTTTTGCTTTTCAGCATCAAACTGAATTTATGCAAGAACATGTATGCAAGAATTATGTTCGCTATGTCAGAGGTGCATGTGCATGAATGAGTAATACATATGAACAACGCAATGGATTCAACAGATTTATCAAATCAAAGGGCAATTCCTCTGTTTGCCATCATTATTCATTCCAGTGAAAGTCTTATTTTAATGAACTAACTCCTAACCGAATGTATGTACTCAAATGTAACATTAAGTGTGTGACATTCAAGATGAGAGCTGGTTAAATCTGCAAATGAAAAGCAGCTTCAGGTCCTTTATCCAACAAAAAAACGATCCTTTAGGAAATAGGGATGCTACTGTAAGAACTGCAAAAGATAATTCAATGCTCCGGTAAACACATTAGTAACACTTAAGTCATCTTAATTTAAACACTAATGTTATGATTGTAGTTATGTGGGAAAAGTGAATGGGTCACATGAAGTAATATAAAATCCTTTGGTGTTTTGTGACTGAAGCCTTATTCTAATCATTCTGATGGAAGAGGTTTCATTTTTAATTTATAGCAAAATATGATGATCCCTGAGAAAATGAGTGCTTTCAATATGTTATTCATATACCCTCTTATCACTGTGGTTGTCTCTGTTTACACATTTTTTCTTTTACATTACAATACTTTAACTGAGGTCAAGAAAGTTCAAAAGAAAAGAAGGATTTTTTCCCACATGCTAATTAGTACACCCATATATCATAATAATCCTGATTATTACCTAAAATAATACATTGGTACGATGTTAGCTACTGTAAGAAATTAAAATCAATGTTGATATGGCTTAATTTAAATTAAATATGGGGTTTTAATTTAAAGCAGTTTTATTCTGAAAAAACCGGAAGTTCACACTAACTATTAACTTAACACTTATATTCTGAAAATTCTTCATTTCCGGTTAGCATTAGCATGTGGCTAATGTTTTGAAACCGTGAATTGAAGGTGAAATGACATGTGATGTTGTACACTAAACACACTGGGATTAACACTCCTTTATTGACGCTGAAATAACGTTTATCAGGGAATGTTTAAAGGGGACCTATCATGCAAAATGCACCTTTGTACGTCTTTTATACATGAATATGTGTCCCCGGTGTGTCAGGGAACTCACCAAGTGTCAGAAACACAACCCTCTCTCTTTTCCTCCATACCCAAAATCTCTAAAAACGGGGCTTTAAAGGATCTGATACGGAGTGATACAGATTTGAAAATAGTCTGACATCAGTGATGAGGAGCTCCGCCTATATGGTCAACTCTCCACCAATCAGGGGAATGAGAGGTTCCCGTGGCATGGTAACAGCATGGTAACTCGGCCCCCTCCTTTGCAGGGGGGCGTGGTCAGCTGCAGTGCATGCAAAGACAGGGGTGGAGGAGAGCAAAATAGAGCGAAATGAGGCATGGCTAAAATGCATGATCTGTTTGGTATTTTGAAAAAGAAAACGTATAAATATTAGGGCTGTCAATAGATTTAAAAAAATTAACTAATTAATCGCACAAATTTCCGTAATTAATCGCGATTAATCTATCAATAAATTAATTGCATTTTAGTTATGTAAAATCATCAAATTAATGTAGAATAAACACAGAGAAAGTATATTTAAATTCAAAGACCATTTTAATGGCTTAAGGTGCACATATGCTCAGTGCAAATACAAAAAATAATTCAGAACATTGAACATTTTTCACTCCATAGACATAATTTACTTAGTCCTTCTTTACATGCAGCCAGTTACTGAGGCAGACCAGTTTGTTTACGTTATGAGGGGACAAAGAAGCTCGCTTCTTTTGTACGATGTGGCCTGAGAGTGAGAACAACCTCTCACAAGGCACTGTGGTTGCAGGGGTTGACAGGTACTTGCGTGCAATGGGTGCCAGCCTGGCATGTGCTCCCTCTCTCTTTGACCACCATTGTAGTGGACACCCCTCTATGTCCATTT
>NW_011356875.1:0-5600 GCF_000735185.1 Notothenia coriiceps
TAAGTTTGAGAAACCGGCTCGAGATACACTTTTTGTTATATTCCATGGAATGCTCTTAACATCCCAATAGCAATGAATATCTGAAGTGCTTTGACAAAGAAACCATAAAAAAATATCATCTCTGGAAGCCGTAGTACTATAAAAAGCACGACCAATCATTTCAGCCGGCCCGGCTAAAATAACTGGATGGCCTACCTGCCTGTCAGCCTTCCATCTGTGCACAAACTTATCTCGTGCCCTCATTGGTCATGTGCGCGTTCGTGTGTGTTGGAGGAGGGGCTCTGTAAGGAAGTGGCAGATTTTTTCCGGCTGTATTTTCAAATTCTAGCGCACTCAAGCTGGTTTCTCCAAAATTACCTACCCCACCTTTAACGTACAATTGTCTACATAATAAAAGAAGGTAAGGATGTTGTTCTTGAAAATGTCTTAACTTCTTGAGATTTTTTCTTTATTTTCAAATTCTGTCATGACATCAACATGTTAGGATTTTTCATTTTAAGCCAAGAGTGCAAATTACATAAGTGATGGAACCACTGTTCACTTATTTATGAGGGCACTGTTTTCTTTTATTAAGAAACATCAACTATGACATGTTGCATGCTTGAGCAGTGACAGCAACAATGTGTGAAATAAAAGTCCTCGTCCCGTACATACACTGCTTTCTGGCATCTTGACAAGTGTTAAAAAAAAGTATCCGGTGCTCTGGAGTGGTGGGAGAGAGATAAGAAGTGGAGCATGATTTATTGATAAGAGGATCAACTTTGATAAAAAATAAACGTTTGTATTTGTGAGGGGATTAGTAGTTCAGATGAAAGATGAACAATATATCATATTCATAAATAGAGTAGACTAGTTGTATCTGCCTTGTGTATTTGTTTGTATATATTTAACTTGTTACTTAGCTCTTTGCATTCAAGAAGGCGGAACAAGAGTCTCAAATATATCTTTTTGAAACCCACAGATACCCTGCCTAAATAGCATTTTTACTCAAAGTTGTTTTTTTCTTTCTCTTTCAGTACACAGTTTGGAATTTCATCCCTAAGAATCTGTTCGAGCAGTTCAGAAGGATAGCCAACTTCTATTTTCTCATTATCTTCCTTGTACAGGTAATAACACTCACAAACACACCCATAACTCTTTTTTTACAGGTACACGTACTCCCCTCAGATGGTGACAAGTCAAGTGCGACCTTAGTTTCCCTGCCCTGAATTACAAATGTGTGTTTGTCTGTTTGCACACGAGTAAGCTTTTGACTCATAGACTACTAAGGACAAGTAGCAGGACAGGTCTGCTTCCTAATTAAAACATTACACCAACACATTAAGTAATATGTGTGTCTTCTTTACATCTACCCGAGGCGTTAGGCCTTCACTCTGCATCAGTCAGCCTGTGCTGAAGTCAGATTTGCCTTTCAAATGTTCAGCCTGCTCCTGATTTATTTGGGCCTGTGTAGTGAAGCCAGACTAATCGACTTGACTCTTTCTAAAAAGCCTCTCTTTTCACCCACTCACCCGTCAGTGAAGCTGAAGTCAGACTTGTATAAAATCGCTAAGTGGAGGACCTCATCTTGACATTGTGAACATAAAGCTTTTTTGTTAGATTTTTTGCATGGAGTTCTCAGCTTGGATTATAGTTTATGTAAAACACATTTTGCATAGGGTGTTAACTGACTTTTTCAAGAATACATTGCACACAATTTTTCTAAGTTCAAATTTATCTCACCTCCTACAGTTACTCAATACGAACTCCGTATTGTTATTTTTTATTATTATATTTTATATTATGCTTTCAGGTTTCATCCCATTGTTGTAGTCGCGATATCTCGAACATATTCAGGAAATTAAAACATTTGGCACAATTGTCCACTTTTGGATAGATTTTGATGGTTGAAGGTCACTTTAACCTCTGACCTTTATAGTGTCTGACGTTAACTCAAGCATTAATATGCTAAATATTAAATAAACACAAATGTCTAGTAGGATAGAAGGCAAAGTGATGACATTTTGGCCGGATATGGATCCAAACTGCACACCACCCTAAAGTTTTAATTCCCTGGGATACAAAGTTGAAACTGAATTTAACAGTTGTAGTTTCCCTTGAAGGAAAAAGGCTTGTACTTGTCTATAGTTGCTAAATATATAGCAACTCTCCCCTTATTTCATGCCTCTCTATACTATTAACTACTCAATAAAGGCCACAAAACAAAATTGAAAATGTGTTTGTGAATGAATGATTTATTAGTAAAGTAGTACTTTGAGGAAGATTTGTTTAAACATTTGCAGAGAAGGGTTAGTGTTGGGACACCTAAACTTTCAAAAATAACAGCTATTCAATGATTCATGTGAGGTTGGGAAATCTGAGTGTCAGCTCGAGTAAATGTTGCCTTTGAAGCTTTTCATATCCCTTTTTGAGTGTGAGTGTGTATATCTAAACAGATAGTTAACCTACGAGAATAGGAGGGAAGTTATAGGGATTTCCTGTTTCACACATCTGCCTGTACTTCTCTTGTCTTTCTACTTCACTTTCTCTGACAGGGCACACCCACTTTAACTAAGTCTCTCAATGTTCTACCTGCTGCACCTCAATTATTTATCTGCAAACTTGCCTCTTGTATTTTTCTTTCTAGCTAATGATAGACACCCCAACTTCCCCCGTCACCAGTGGTCTGCCTCTCTTCTTTGTGATCACAGTAACTGCCATAAAACAGGTGAGGAAATTAGCATATGGTTGCTTCCTCTTTGTTGTGCTGACAATGTGGAACTAACAAACAGTGCATAACATTAAAGTTGGATCAATTGTTGTTGACTTGAGATAGCCAACCCATTTCAAGTTAGTTTAGTATTCAGTTGAATTCAAATGCATTCCTTTTAGTGTCATTAGCCACAAAATAAAAATACATACAAATATAAAAAAGCTGTTGTTGTTGGTTAAGGATCTCTATTACCTAACCAGTACTGAATTTGGCATTGATATGAAAAGGTGTGTTTAGAATAATTGTCAGTACAGTTGATCAATAATAATAATAATATTCAACAAATGTATTTTCTAGGGCTACGAGGATTGGCTGAGACACAAGGCAGACAACGAAGTGAACGGGGCTCCAGTGTTTGTGGTTCGCAGTGGATGTCTCGTCCAGACAAAATCCAAGAACATCAGAGTAAGACGGCAAAAACGACACCCTAAAAGTACCTTGTTTATACCAGTCATTCAAGTTCAAAGCTTTGCTCTTTGTTTGAGTACAGGACATTACATCTTGTAAAACGTGTTCTTAAAAGCACCTACAAATAGCTTTATTCACAGCTTATAGACAACAGACATACATACTTCAAGCCTGGCTGTTAAATTCCTGATGCTTGGGGTGTTTATGTAGAGCTGGTCCATATAGAAGTAAAGGATAAGGACGTCAATAAAAACAGAACTAATTTGTATATACTTGGATTTCCATAGTGTTCTTCCTGTTTTTGGCCAGCTACACAATGAATTGTTGTCTGTGTTAATATATAAATAATAAGAAACGGTGGAATCATCACAGAAAAATATTTAATTATATTATGAAAATGCAGACTTTGAATACAATTGAACACCCGGTTAAAGAAAATGTTGGACACTTAACCAATATTGACCTTGATGTGTGTCCATCCAGGTGGGGGACATTGTCCGAGTGGCTAAAGATGAGACGTTCCCAGCTGACCTGGCGCTGCTGTCTTCCGATCGTGAGGACGGCACCTGTCACATCACCACAGCTAGCCTCGATGGAGAAACCAACCTTAAGGTCTGCTGCGTGATATATTCAATATGGGAGTATACGTGACAGTTTTTTATTTAAAACTTTAAATAGACCTTATACTTGTGTCAGGAACATATATTTTATTTAATGAACAAGACTCCTGCACATCCACAACCAATCCAGTGATCCAAAATTGCAAAACTCCACTAGCCTACTGCTTACAGGTGCGCTTTCCACGTAAAACATTTCCAAAACTATTTTTAACTTGCAGCCGTCTTCCTCTCTCCCTTGCATTGCTGCGTTTCTGTCGTTACTGCAGATCACTGGAGTCTTGCAAAACCAACAGCAGGATCTTGTTGATAGCAGTGTTGAGTGCATGCAACCTCATGCCACTCATAAACACCTGGGTCTTTTTATTGTGATATTATCGGTCTTGAACAGAATTAGAATACTTGATTAATTCCGTGGGGAAATTAGGTTTTGTGAAAGTTGCACAATTTTTTATATAAAATAAATAAATGTTTATATAAGTGTTACGTCCCAACTAGGGGAAGAGGAAAGCAACATACACCAGTTGGAATTGGTAATAATTATAAATAGTTTTATTGTATAACAGATAGAACAAAATGGAAGGCACGAGCCTGAACAAACAAAAGGTCCAAAAGGGCGTGGGTTTCAACGGGCAACCAACAAAGGAAGGACTCTAATAACGGGGCCTACTTACATACAAAGAAATAGGTACTAACAAACTAAATAGCAACAAAACATCCCTCACTACCAAAGTGGTACAGACTAACAAAAGGAGACTGTAAGAAAACACAGCTAAGGTAGAGGACAACAGTCAAACAATACTAACCTAATCTAGGCACATCTAATCACAACAGTACTGATGAACACGGACCACACGAGTTAACCACAGTTAACAGATTTGTACACAATCAAGAGCAACTAGCGAGAGGCATCTGTTCACACAGCAGAGCCTCCCGACTGATCATTGTCGACCGGCTTTGTAGTCGTCTCCGGAAGGTGTGCGCTGGGATTGGAGCGTGTTGGTCCCGTCAGCTCCAATCTCAGTCTTCGGAGCGCCCGATGGGTAGCCAATGACAGCAGGGCAAAATTCAACACACATTCAAAACAGAATTAACAGGGCCGGGGAGGCGGCGGCCGTAACAATACGCATATTAAGTTATAGTAATAATGTGCAATAAAAGTCTTAGAAGAGTACCAATATGTTGTGTACCTTTGTGCTCTGAGGCAATGCATCTTCAAGACACATTTTAAAGCTGTTGGATTGGCAGCCATCAGAGGCCTGTTCTACGAAGCTGGTTCAACCTAACCTGGATATGTTTGAGTTAGCCGGTTGGCCTAATCCAAAACATACGCGCTCTTGCTAAGCTGTACTACGACGCAGGTTATCAAGTGGATCGCTCAAGCCAGCCGTGCCGTATCTAGTTAGGTGCGCGTTCACATGAAAGGGGTGGTATTTGGAGCATTCGACCAATCACAAACATGGACAAGCGTACTCACAGCGCAGCGTCAAACTTCCTGAATGAAAAGTCAACTATAATATTAGACATATGAAGAAGTTAAACTTTAAACATCCATGACCTAAACACTTTATCCAGGATAAAAGCCACATAGCTGCACCTGCAAGGTGAATACAGCTGGTAAAAGAAAAAGTGTTTGAATGCGTACATTAACAGGTTTATGATATCACTGCCCCGTCTAAGACACGATTTGACTTTAATTACATTTGACTCGAGTGTGTCGTCAACTTAATAATACTTCTGCATACAGTATGTGACACTGTGAGTGTTGCGCGGCCAGATACGGCTCAGCTGACTCAGATAAGGAAATATATGATACATTATGA
>NW_011356876.1:0-5760 GCF_000735185.1 Notothenia coriiceps
CCTTTTTAGTTTTAGTCATATTTAGTCATGTTTTAGTCGACTAAATGTCTGAGCATTTTAGTCTTATTTTATTCAAAGAAAACTGTTGAGTCTTTTTTAGTCATCAGATTATACAGAACATTTCAGTCAAACTAGCCAAAACCAATCATTTGTCATTTTAGTCAAATGTATTTCACAATAAGATGACATCTTGTCCTTATTGGATGAAAAACAGGTTGAATGATTAAGAAGCTTTGCAGAGAGTATCTGGTCAGGTGTGTGGTGTTTATACCAGCTGTGTTTTGGCCACATTGCTTCCCTTCTGATGAAACAATGCATTCACTTTTTTCCTCCGCCTCATGTTAGTGAACATGGGCTCAAATATCAGATCGTTTCTTTCTCCCAAGCAGTGGTGGCTTTAGACTTTTTCGTTGTCAGTCATTTTGACGGACAGGATTGTAACATTTCCGTCATAATCCATTATTACCCGTCGAGTGCACAATTTATCACTCACTCGCGCTAACGGGGGGGTATTCGGTTAGCGTGAGTGCGACCACTGCTCCCAAGCCCTGTTGTTGCCATTTTATTTTCTGTTAAATAAGGTTAGTTAGACCATGAGTTAGACCCGAGTCTTCCTGACAGTTCACATTGTGCCGCTGCCCGGTGTAATTCAAATGTACCGCCGCGCGCAGCACGGACACACAGCTGCTGCCCAGCCGCGGCACCGGAAATGGAACTGCTGGGAGAAAAACTGACTATCAGAGATGTAACGTTATCTTTGATAATATTTCGTCTCGTCACTTTTCGTCAACGATATTGCATGATGATTTCGTTACAGTTATTGTTTACTGCCGTCGATGCCGTCTCGTCATCGTCTCGTTTTCGTCATGGAAAAAAAGGTCGTTGACGAACATATTTTGTCATAGTTTTAGTTAAAACAATTAACACTAGTATAAACACAGAGGTGAATTTTGTCATCTAAAGATTCACTATTAACTATTGTAGAGGGAATCTTTGGCACAATCTTAGGCAGTCAAACATATTTCTTTAGCTTGCCTAAGTCTGTCCTCCTGTAAGTTGGGAGTAAACTTAATTTGTCTTGTGTGTCTTTGTGTCTCATCCCCTGTAGCAGGATAAGCAGATACTCCTGTCTAGAGATGGTTTAGAGGCAGATCTGCCCCCTCCACCTCCTCCACCCCCTCCACCCAGACCTCATCTCAACGACAATAGGCCCAACGGTCAGCCGGGAGCCTGTGCGGAGCCAGAGGCCACCTCAGGAGACCCCCTGTCAGCAGAACCCCTGTCAGCAGAACCCCTGTCAGTAGGAGAGCCAGAGAGTCAGGACCCCGACACAGCAGACAGCTCTGGGCAGTAAGTAACAGACCAGGGGCACATTCGCAAATATTCTGACACTCTGAGAGCTCCTAACTTAACCATTTCATGTTTAGCGTGGAGTCCGTGCTCAGGAGTGATTTAGGAAACTAACAGGGCTTTGACAGAGATTTTACCAGTGTGGTTGGGAAAGTTGCTAGGTATGACAAATCCCCTCAAAAGGATTCATTTTCTGATTTAAATAAAATAAAAGCACTCGTATTGACCATGAGGATAGAATCGGAAGTGAAAACAATAAAATTATAATAATGATAAAAATATTCACTTATATAAAAATGAGCTTTCAAATTGCTTCATAGAAACAGAAAATACGCAGTTTAAATATAAATTAGAACAAAGGACATTTGCGGTAGCCAATTCACATACTATTTATTTGGTTTTATTTATTAACCATCCTGTTAGTTTTAGTATTTTATTTTAACTCACTGTCATTCAATGTTTGAAAAATATTTCTTCTACCTATCTATGTTTCAAGATGTTCTCCTCTGTTTAAGAACCTGAAGCCTCTGAAAAGTGCTCCTTTCAACTCCTAAGAGTTAACTTAGAAGCTCTCCTAAGGGCTGAGATGCTTTATGTTTTATCTTTACCAGGATCCAGTCTTAACCGTAATAGGAAATCATTCTTAGAATTAGATGTATGAATACAGCCCCTGATCTCTAACCATCTTATAGTTTCATTTGACATTTATTATGTAATAGTTTTCTGGCAGATCAGTGGCACTGTGCTTCAGAAAAGCTGACTTCCTACTGTTACCTTGATCTTGTTTCAGTGTGAGAAAGCGACATCGTGAGGAGAGGATCGCCAGCACCTCCCAGAAGGTCCAGCAGATGAAACAGAGACTGAGCGACTCGGAGAGGAAACGGGACAAATGGCTATACTGGAGACCCATCCTGCTCAACGTGGGGGCTGGGGCAGCGGTGGCTGTGGGCCTGCTGGTGGTCTGGATGTACGCCCAGTGAAACACTCTGGGTCACTTTAAACGGACTCCTATTTTGCACCAGTACCTGGGATTAGGTACTTCTCTAAGTAGATGTAGATGGTCAAATGTGCATAACTGAGGGTATTTATTTCTTACGGTCAAAATGCGGGAGCGCTAGATCAAATGATTGTGTGTATATTTTTCATGTAAGATCAAACAAACTAGTAACATCTCAGGATCTTGGTGCCAGCACGATGATTTCATTTTATTTTCTTCTTGTCACTCGATGAATGTACTGTATCATTGCAAATAGCTTTGGAAGAAACTTATTGAAGGTCCGGTACAAAGCAAAAAAAAACATTATCTATGATGGTCAGATTTGTGTTGATCATCTGTGGACACGTTTTACACTTGGCTTTATAAAATGACTTGTGTTGATTGTCCATCCTACCATCGATATGTAAGAAGACTCCAGTTCCTATAGGCTAGCTGTGTGGTTTTCCTTCATTTGTTTGTCTGTAGTGAAAGGTGCATATCAGACATGCATATAGAAGTTTTCCAGAGCACCCCACTTGTTCTTCCATTCACATTAAGCAGGGCATCCCAATAGGGCCAGATATATATTTGTTTGTGACTGGACACTTCATAGGGAGCTGCCTTGATGATGTTTCAAACTCTGCTAGAATTGTAATCTTATTATTTTCTGTTCTATGAGCACCTTTTTAAAAGATTTTGGTTGTCACATGGATCATATAAGCTGTCGGGTCCCTCACCGCTTAGTGTGTGTATTTACCCACTGGATGGGTTCATGTGTGTATGTTCATGTTGTCCCACTGTTGTTTTTATGGAAACCAAAGCAAGGCTGTCCTTTTTTGGACGGTAACAGCCAGGCAAGCTGTTCAGTGATGAAACCTTGTACTCCCATGTGGAATGTGTTGTCCGTTGGATTTCTGACAAAACTGCATTACAAAATGATTCATATTAGCTTTACGTTGTGTGTGACTTCTTAATTTGAACCGGTAGAATCATCACTTGTCATTTGTTTTCCGTTGACTAGGACCAATCTAAAGCTATAATGGTGCAATTTAGAAGTTGTAGCGGAGAACCTTGGATAACATTTGAGTTAGGAAAGAGTGATAGCATACACGTTTGTATCTATTTGTTTGCTGGTTGAGATAGCTTTTAATGTGCCTTGAAGTGAAAAAAATGTGTGCTCCAAGGTTTCCTAGTATACAGATTAAGGTGAGGAATAATATTCCACATAACATGAGTAACATGTTAGAACTGCATTGACGGGTTTGTAGTTACTTGAGGTGTGAGTTGATTGTAGACCTAATGTGTCATTAGCATGTACTGATGTCTGAGAGGAAATTGTGTGTTGCTAATTTACTAGTTACCACTGATGGACATGGCTTTTACTTAGTTCTTATTTAACCCAGAAGAGACACATTTGATCATAACATTCCATTCATTCTTGTTTTCCACATAAGATTTCAGGGGAGTTTTGTAAACTGCTGAGCTGCAGTGAGAACATGAGAGATGGCTTTTGAAGACGAAAAAAAAAGCAAACAAACATGAAATACTTCTTAAAATAAACATTCATCTTTTTTACCAAATCATGCTGTCTGCTTGTATTTTTTCTTTAATTCTGGGTCCACCATCAGCTCTCAGCTCCCTGCACTGCAGGGCTGTGCATCATTTAATTCTGACCATGAGCTAAATCAACAGCCAGACCGGAGGCCTCAACATGGATTCCAGGAATTTATTCAATATTTCAAGAAGAGGCCTTGCTCATATTGACCACTGTAGTAATTTCATTTTATCTTGTCTGTTGACTGGCATCTGCTTATTTGGAGTAGGCCTACTATTACTAGAAAAAATAAACGTAAAACGGATATATTAGTAAGTCAAGTTTAGAGTAAGAATAATTTAAATCTTGTAGCTCAATGGGTGAAAAAATAAGTAACAGGTGCACTACAAAGGGGTCCTCACAGATTAAAAAACAATAGGACGACTGATATAACCCTGAATAAAAGAGCGGATCAAAATTCTACCGAAATTATATAAAACTAAAGCAGACATGACTTAACATAAATCATTTGGTCAGTGATATCAAAATGGACGTATATTATTTATTTGTTCTAAGACAGAGTAGTTGAAAGCGACAGTTGTCCTCAGGACTCTGCCAGGCTTCCCTGGAGCCACATTCCCGCTTCCTGTTCCGCCACAGTTTAAAACTATGGCAGTTGTGGCTATCCTCCCCAACGGGCTGCCGTCATAGATATTTGACTATGTTACAGACGAGACATGTTTACAAGGATTGAGATATTACTCAAACACACGTGTATCGTTACTTATTGTACACTATTAAAAAGGTAGCAAGGTATTTGTGCTCAGAACGCTCCCGGACTCCTCAGCAGCAGTGATGTCCCTTTCTCCGGAGAGAGCCTCCGAGCTGAAGCAGATCATCCACAACCATCTTCTGAAGGTGAGCAAACCGCTGTAACTTCGGAATGCTCAATAGGCTAGGTTTGGTAGTTATGCATTGTGTTTTCGAAGGTAGACCGGTATGCTAAATAACTGGGGTTACGTACAGTAAAGGCCCAGATACACCGGCCAGTCACCTGAGAAGTCGCCGACACCGACTGTTGCGTCGCCGGACTCTCCTGCGTATTTGCCGACTTCGCGCACTGGAACCTTTATATATACAGTCAACTGACTGGAACACACCGCAAATCCGAGCCGAGCACGTATGAACTGCGCATGCATGAGTGGCAATAACTCTCCTTACCAGCAGGCGGCGGTAGTGTGTATTCATCATTCAAAAGAGGCAACAACCGGAAAACAGAGAAGAAGAAAAGACTCCGTGATATAAACAAACAACAAATAGCGTTTTTCTTTCCATTTTCACTCTCGTCCATTGAAAACATGAACGAGCAGGACGAACGGGAGGTACTGGAGCTAGCAGCCCTTGGACTCACGCTTGTGTTAAATCATTTGTTTACCTCCCTCACTTCCGTTAACGCTTCTCATTCGCTAGCTGAACAGCCAATCAGTGTTATCCCTTTGTCCGACTTCCGGTGGTGTTCTCGACGCCGATTCAACAAGAAAAGGCGTCAGGTCGGCAGAAAAGACCCGACGGTGCGGCGCACACCACTCCGAATAGGGCGTGCCCACGCTCATGTTCGGCCTGACTCCCATTTACTGCCGATTTCGGGCCGGTGTATCTGGGCCTTAAGTCCCGCCCATAAACTTCAGACCCATGGGACTTTATTTTTGGAAAAATTATATAATGAAGTCAATGGGGAGAGAAAACATATCTTTCCATCCCGTTTGAATTGTGCCATGAATTACACATATGAGGTTTCTCGATCTTTAAAAAATCATTTCCATGTCAAAAAAGTTTCAGTTTGTCGTAAAACTGTGGAAATATAAGACTAAGAGAAATACGCAACTAGAAAGACTACAAA
>NW_011356877.1:0-3845 GCF_000735185.1 Notothenia coriiceps
AGAAGAGACATGAAGAAGAGGGGACACATGTTGATGTAGAAGAGACATGAAGAAGAGGGGACACATGTTGATGTAGAAGAGACATGAAGAAGAGGGGACACATGTTGATGTAGAAGAGACATGAAGAAGAGGGGACACATGTTGATGTAGAAGAGACATGAAGAAGAGGGGACACATGTTGATGTAGAAGAGACATGAAGAAGAGGGGACACATGTTGATGTAGGAGAGACAGGAAGAAGAGGGGACACATGTTGATGTAGAAGAGACATGAAGAAGAGGGGACACATGTTGATGTAGAAGAGACATGAAGAAGAGGGGACACATGTTGATGTAGAAGAGACATGAAGAAGAGGGGACACATGTTGATGTAGGAAAGACATGAAGAAGAGGGGACACATGGTGATGTAGAAGAGACATGAAGAAGAGGGGACACATATTGATGTAGAAGAGACATGGAGAAGAGGGGACACATGTTGATGTAGAAGAGACATGGAGAAGAGGGGACACATGTTGATGTAGAAGAGACATGAAAAAGTGGATTTTGCATAATAGGTGACCTTATTAAAAAAAAACTGCAACAATCAACTTTATTTACATTAAGTAATCAGTAAATAGTCATAATCAAAACTGTTGGTGTTATGACAAACGATCATTTTAAATGATGTATATAATATAGATGAAAATGACATGGGGAATGGGCTTTAGTATAGAAATGTTGATTTGATGCCTGACTGAAACATGTCTCTAAATAACATGTTCAGCCTTTCTTTCACACCATTTTATTTGTCCACACATGACACACAGAACAGGCTGCAGACCCAAAGAGTAGGTGATACGCACCGGGCTGGCCCACAGAGTTGAGGCGGGTCATGAGGTGGCGAGCGTTTGGCCGCAGCATGTGCACGTCTGACAGCACGGTGTCATGGTGGAAGGTGATCCGGTCCATGGCTCAGAGCTCATGCTACAGACGAGCAGAGCAGAGATCTGCTGTCAGTATCTGGAAACACAGTCACTTCAATTCATGCAACACTAGTCATTAATGCAACTTAAAACAGGCACAACAGGCTGGAGTTGGTTTCATATTAACTATCAGATTGTAGGATTCCTTTAAAAAGGGATGCATGTGTAATCTAAACACAAACCTGCAGGGAACCAACAGTAACTAACAGGTAGCAGCAGTTCTGGTGAATTAGCTTGAAAATGTTTTAAATAATTGAGTTTATTGGAGTGAGAATTATTGGCCTAGCACCACAGCATTATGCAGAAACAAGAGGACATGTTTTCATTGACTAGTCAAGTTTGGTTTAGGGGGTGATCAGAGGTTCCTGTCATTGACCTCTTTCTTCATGTATGCTTGGGAGAGAATTGACTACGGGTGTGGAATACTGTGCTGGTCCCACACAGACAGAGCCAGGGAGGCTCACATTACACTGACTCTGACAGTGTATGCTTTTAAGTAGAGTGGCTGATCTCTGACACCAACAGACAGGTGGTGGCTGTCACTTTGTAATTTAAATTCAAACTACATTTTGAACTTGGAAAAGCACAGGCTGGTGGTAAAATTACACAGAAAGGTAATTCATAAAACAAAGAAAAGCAAGCACTGAATATTCATGACAAACTGTGCTAATAGGAATCAGAAAGCAGAAAGGTCGTGGGTAAAGTAAGGCTGAAATCTGCCAGCAGAACCTTTGGAGAACGACAGATCTGAAGTCAGCTGGGTTAGTAACCAGCTTCATAACCTCTGGATAATGAAAAATAACTACTAGTGAAACTAAATGTGCATGTAGCTTGGATAAAAAATAAAATACCTTTTGTTGCTAACTCTAAGAAGGGGATTTTTGTCTGTTTTTGAGGGCTATACTTAAACTAACCTCTCCAAGTTCTGGTTTGAACTTGATTTATTTTAAACGTGACTCAGCAGGCTCACACACCAGAGGTGAAATCTATCTCCTGCAACAAGAAGCTGCGCAGTCCGAAAAACTCCCCAGCAAAACGCATTAACAAGTCAGCAACAGACTGGGGTTTGTGATAAGCACAGTCTATAATTGGCCGCATGACTGTGGCTGGGGAATGTGAACTCCTTTGCTGCAAACATTTCACAATGGGAACAAAGCGGAAGAAAAACTCTTTAAAATGTTACATTTTCTTTATGGATGGTTTATAATGTCATTATTGCAGTAGGTTTACCACCACTATTAAATGCAGGAGTCCTGGTGTTACATTTTCTACAATTTATTTCTTCAAGACCCTTTTACATAGATTTTTAGACCTACTGTTACTTCATCTTCAGCATCAGTGACACACTCACATTTACTACACAATGATTTAAGCAGAGATGATAACTCTGTGAGAATACAGCATAACTAAGATGAACGGGAACAATTAACCAGAAGATAAATTCAATAAATGACTCACCCAACCCAAGGATTAGGAAAGTAACTCTTAATAATAATAATAATAATAATACATTACATTTATATAGCACTTTTCCTGGTGCTCAAAGCGCTTAAGTTACAGTACATTCTCTTAAGTATTGTACTTAAGTACAAATTGGAAGTACTTGTAGTGTTTTCACTTTATGCTACTTTATACATTTATTCAGCCACATTTGGTGGAAAGTATTGCACTTTTTACTCAATTACTTTAATTCAAAGCTTTAGTTTTTAGCTACTTCAGGTAATTAATAATACAAAATATAAATCAGCTTATAAATTATGAAATGTTATTATAGGTTAAGATACCCAACAGTGTATAATGTAATTAAAATAAACACCACATTCACCTAGTGCAACATTAAGTATTTTCTTATTTTTTATCTTTTACTAGAGTTAGGTACTGATCAGGTGTTCAGTTGAATTCAGGTGAGGAAAGGGGGCGGGGCCCTGGGGAACACAGGGAGAGGGAATTGTCTGTTTAAGGAGCTTTGGTTTGTTAGGAGCCAGGGGAGAAGAAGCCTGGCGGTTTCCTGGAGGGAACTGTGTAAATGAGGGACGGTAGATCTGCAGTGTTTGGAGACGTGTTGGAGATACCTCTGCTAAATGAGTGTTGAGGACCAGGAGGACGGAGCAGCAAAAGCAAAGCATAAGTATACCGTTTTCTTCCTTCACTTCCTTTTGGATGTTTCTTTTGGATTAGATTTTTAGATTTTGTTGTGGAGTGACATTGGACCTGTTTTTTTGCTTTCAAATAAATAACACAACTGTTTTAAGAAGTATGGATTTTGAGTTGGATGTTGCATCAGAACCTTGAAAGGGTCTCTGTGTTTCAACCAAGCTCTGCGTGTGTGTGGCACGAGCCATTTTGTGTGCGTGCGCAAGCGAGCGAGAGAGAGAGAGAGCGCGTGCACCAGTACCGGAGATTGTTGTGGTTAGCATCTGGTGCTAGCTACGCTAACGGATATAAGGAGCTTTTTCAACAACAAGGTGGAGGGAGAACTCTCTCCTGTCAGACTGAGAGGCTCAGATAACCTCAGCTCAGAGGCCTGTACTACGAAGCATGGTTCAACCTAACCTGGATATGTTTGAGTTAGCCGGTTGGCCTAATCCAAAACATACGCGCTCTCGCTAAACTGTACTACGACGCAGGTTATCAAGTGGATCGCTCAAGCCAGCCGTGCCCTATCTAGTTAGGTGCACGTTGACATGAAAGGGGTGGTATTTGGAGCATTCGACCAATCACAAACATGGACAAGCGTACTGACAGCGCAGCGTCATACTTCCTGAATGAAAAGTCAACTATAATATTAGACATATGAAGAAGTTAAACTTTAAATATCCATGACTTAAACACTTTATCCAGGATAAAAGCCACATAGTTGCACCTGCAAGGTGAATACAGCTGG
>NW_011356878.1:0-6493 GCF_000735185.1 Notothenia coriiceps
AGATATTTGCAAGTTGCATATGAACTCAGGGACGGCCCATAGCGCTGGCATTATAGATGTTCGCCTAGGGCGCCAGATCTGGGGAGGCGCTGCGCTGGCAGTTCTGGGAAGGAAAAAAACATGTTTGACCGTTGGGGCTAATCCTAATTGTCGGCCTTGATGTAACAACATTCATAATTAAGTAAATGTAATACCCTTTTCACCCCGGTTACACGTTTAATTTGCCCTGTACGATGGGCGCTGTAAGTGATGAAAATGGGGGATGTTGGCTTATCTGGCGCCCGCAGCTCACAGCCAAAATGCGAGTGAGCGAGGGAGAGAGGGAGGGTGCACAGGTACCGGCGCTGTTGTTATTAGAATCTGGTGCGAGCTGCTTTAACGGATATAAGAAGAAGATGTGTCTACAATAATGTGGAGGGAGAGTCCTCTCCAGTCAGACTGAGAGGCTGATAACTACAGGTCAGTGAGGTAAAGGACTCTGAGTGTTCAGATAGTTAACTTTAGTCTAAGTTCAAACGGTTTGGTCACAATTTATGTAAACACATATTTCCAAGGCACTCCTTTATAATTATTGGGATAAACAGGTTTGAAATCATTCCAATGTATACTATAGGACAGTAACCAAAAATATCCTTTAAAACTGGAGAGACACAAAAAAAAGGCATAAATAAATAAATGTTAAGGTAAAATAAGATATGAATGAACAACACAAATAAAATAAGTTACCGGTACATTAATTTGTTATTGGCTATGGTAGGTTATTGGTTATGTTCACTGCATGTGTGTTCTCTGTTCACCTCTGCATGTGTGTTCAGTGTCGTGTGTCTGGCAAATAAAGTCAAGACCCCCTCAAAAGTTACGGTTTATTTCATTTTAAGGATGAGCACCAAGCAACATCTCCAGGTGCTCCTTTGAGAACCAGGGCAAAAAAGTTATGTGCACCCCTGTGTATTTGGTAGTCCAGTCGGGAACTAATTTGTTATGCTGCCATCCTCACGATCGCGCCACCGGAAGTCTGAATAAAAGATTTTTATATTGAATCTTTCCTTTTATTTTGTATTTGGTTTCCAATTAAACTCCCACTAAAAAATAGGCAACCTTTGTTATATTCATTTTTAACCTGTGTCGTGGATAATGGTATTGTGTTGTTATTCTTTCAGCAAAAAACACATTTTAGTTTTCTTTCGTTATTTCTATTAAGTCTTCACATTAGATTTGACACATGTTAACATTCCATTAATCTAATCATAACAAAAAATATTGAATGGTAGAATATATGAAAAGCTCTAATGGTAGACACATTTCTACAGTTGCACAGTATACATTGTCATATCGCCATTCCTAAAATACACTTAAGTATGTTTAACAGCAGATTGCTGCACTGTCTGGATGTTGCTTGAGAGGAAATTATATCTAGTCTCTCTGTGCTTCCTAGGCAAAAGTCGTTGCTTGGAGGAAATCTTACATTCCAACACTCCGTTGTTACGGGCAGAGACACTTACCTGGAAGTTGGTCTCCTTCCAACCTGGTTTCTTGGCCAACATCCTGACCAGAGCCTGGCACGGCATATCCGCCTTATCCATGGTCTCGACAGCCTTAAAGCATGAACAGTTCAATATTAATGCATATTATTTTATAACAGGTAGTGACGCTTCAGAAGTTCAACTTCTCCTCTTTATTTGCCGTGGACTGTTGTGATGCATTCAAAAACTTTAACTACTTGGCATCGCTTGTCGTTAGGGGTGCAACAACTAATCGGCTTAAACGAATAAAATCGATTACCAAATTAGTTGCCATCTAATTCAGTCGTCGATTCGTTGGTGACGTCATCACGTTTGTTTTACGCTCTGTTAAGCTCTAACGTTATTGGTCTTTTTATCGGTACTGGAGACATTTAAAAAATATATGTCATATGTATTATTGCTACATAAACATTATATCGCAGTCTTAGTGTCGCCAACTTGTTTCTAATATGCAAAAAGAAAACAAAAATGCGTCTATGATGTACTTTCGAACTTTCCAATCGAGACGAGATCTCTCTCCCCCGTCTGTGTGCGAGGGGGCGGGGCAGTTTACACACACTCGACTGCTACATGCAGCAACACACGGCGGGGATGGCGGAGAGAAGCGCTCCAAGGTGTGGTTAAATGTTACCCGTCTCGATGTGGACAATACTCGTTGCCAATAGTGTTTAGCATGTAAGGGCGGTAACACGAGCAATTTGTCTAAACATTTAGCAAAAGTGCACCACATTCAGACGGAGAAATGCAACGGGTTTGATTGTCTTTCTATTAGCTCTGTAGCCCCGTCCACGAATAACTTTTCCACGTCAGCAACACACGCAGCTAACAAAATTATACAAACATTGGTTGATGATTAGAGGTAGCTGAGTTATTTATTTTGTTAAAGTTTCAGCTATTCTGTTTACAATTTTGTTATCACATTATTTAATACGATTTGTTAAAATATTGTTGTTTCTTTTGACGTGGAATATTATTTATTCAATTAAATAAAAAGCAATGTTAATTTTGTTTAGTTAATTTAATAATATATGTATTTTTTAATCAAGTATTCATCTTTATTGTCTTCATTGTTAGTTTCCACATGCCTAAACAACTTCAAGCTAAATCTAAAAGTTGATGGCTAAATAAGAGCGTTTGAGAAATTTGTGCAAGGCATAATAATCCGAATAATTGATTAATCGTTTCATTAATCGATTATCAAATTAGTCGTTTGTTGCAGCCCTACTTGTCGTGCCAAAAAAAGAAGGTGCTTTTAAAAAAAAAATGTTTCCAATATACATATTTTTTCAACAATTGATAAGAAAATGACATGACACACTTTCAATATTTCGTTGCATGTTTTTACTATGGGTTTAACATGCAGATTTTTTGTCTAATATATTTGCAAAAATAGTCAAAATACCCATCACAATAGAGTCAATGGTGAAGCTTTCAAATGCTTGTTATATTTGACCAAACCCAAAGATATTCACGTTACCTTAATATGACAAGCAAAGAAGATGTTCTTACATTTGAGAAGCTGGAGTAAAAGAAAATGTGGTATTTTGCTTTTTAAAAAAAATCAATGATTTATCTATGATCACAATAAATGACCTTTTTTATGCCGGTTAATTCCTCAATTATTTGGTTGTAGCAGCACTAAACCATATCTTTTAGGGACATCTGCTCGAGCATGACAGAATTAGCGGTCATCAAGAAAGAAATAAAGACCTCACCCGCTGAAACTCCTCCATACATGCCAGTCTCTCCTTCCAGTTGGCTGAGTCTAGCTGCTGCATACAAGAAGCAGGAAGTACAACGGCTGCCTTCTCCTCACACGCTTCAGCCTGACAAGTAAAAAAAAAAAAAAAAAAAAAAGTTTCAATGGCAATATACTGATACTGCTTAATCTCTTCTGTAGTATAAATTCAGAGACAGTGTGAATAATAACTATTAAGTGTCCAAGTAAGCCATGTCAGTGGAAACCAGAATCGAACGTCATGTAATGTGTTTTTCTGCGACAGATGAAATACATCTCTTTGAGGGAAAGACAAACCAGTAGAGTCTCCTGATTTTTGTACTGCCGAAAGGAAGAACTACCAAAGTGCCAGAATGTCAATGTGAAAGGCTTAGGAGGAGCAGAGGTTGTTTAATATTACGGTGACGCAACTTTAAAAAAAAAAAAAAAAAAAGCCTAAACTCCAAGATAAATTCATGCAGACTTACAGAGAATTCCGTCTCGATGAGATCTTTACTTTCAGGGGCCTTCTTTGATTTTCCACCCGCTGTAGAGGCTGGTTTGCCTTTCTTAGATGGAACTGCTGATGACTGCAGAAAGAGACTCAACACTCAATACAATTACATGTCACTAAGTTTCTTTAGGTCATAACAAGCAGCAACATTCAGGTAGGACCAGGTGACAAATATTTATTTTGATTATTTTAGTTTGCTGGTTGTGCAATATTCTGAACATACCTTGCTGGCCGCAGCTTGGGCCTTTCTAGGTGGGGCAGAATATTTGGTTGGAGCTTCAGCAGGGGGAGGGGCTTTAGCTGCTGGCTTCTTTTCCCCTCCTGCACCCTTTTTACCAGCGAGCTCCACTTTATCAGCAGACTCTTTTATCTGGTAACACATGAAACAAAATGACAGTGGTGAGGAGATATTTCTAGCTGATGAAGGATTTCACTCCCTTCTTCTACTGATCCTTACCTTTTCCAGTTTGAGTTTGTCCAAATCAGAAAGGAAAGGATTCACAGCTTTCTCCCCCACCACTTTCATGGCCGTCCCTAAAGCTTCAAAGGCTGCATCACGCACCTCTGGAGCGGAGTCATTCACTTGCTGAGGTGGTGAAAGAGAAGAGTAGATACAAGCTTTTAAAGGATGACATTTGAAATAAAGTGTGTTTCTACTTTGTTATGATGAACTGCCAAAATAATCCTATATCCCAGTCCTGTTTATTGAGTCTGCAGCCACAATGCACTACTACAATTGTTTTGGACCATTTTATTTCTACTCATTTTCTTTTCTGTTTTGTATTGTTTTATGTCTTACATATATTTCTGTTGCATTGTTGAAGGAGCCTGGGACTTAAATTGTCATAATTACATTGATACTTCTGTGCATATTAGGGATGTTAAGATTCACATCGGTGCACCGGCATAAACGTTCAAGATGCGAGTGCACCGGTTGAAAGAGTGCACATCGACTACAGTTTGGGTTGAGCTCGCGATGCATCGATTGTAGCATCTTTGCATCAGTAAAAAACGATTCATTCATATAATATATCCCCTCATCCTGTCAGCACTCAGCAGAGACGATCTTTGATCTTTGCTTCGCCACTACGGAGGAGCAGTGTCATAGTCTACACACATGGAAGTCGAGGAGAAAGAGAAACACAGCGCACCGAAAAATACCTACAAATCAAACGTTTGGCAACACTTTGGATTTTTCAAGAAAGACGGTCACCTTGAAAAATCGCAAACATTACATTACATTGCATTTAGTTGACGCTTTTATCCAAAGCGACTTACAATAAGTGCATTCGACCAGGAGTATACAACCTTGAAGAAAACAGAATCATATAAGTACATCAAGTTTCATAGAGAACAAACAAATTGTAAACGATGCCGTGCCGCTTTAAAGTACACAAGTAGTACGAGGAACTTAGCGACGCACATAAAGAGGCGACATGGGGTCTGCGGCTGAAAAGAAAAACCTGAAAGTTAGAGATATGAGTTCAATCACTCAGAGAGGTGTTCTGTCAGAGAGAGGTGTTTAGCTTACAGCAGCCTGTGACTGTCAATAATAGTTTAAATGTCTTCCTTACTGTAAGCAGTTATGAAAGAGCTGTTTGTGAAAGGTTATTTGTATTCTTTATTGTTCATATAGAACCCACTGCTTTCTGCTCACTGGTGAGTTAGCCTATGAATCAGTGTTCAGCACATCAGGCTGGCAGCTGTGTGGGCATTGCACTATGGTAGTTGTTATTTGCACATTGTTAATCATAGGCAATGCATCCTTAAATTGTTTAACTGTGAGGTGTTATACAATTGTACTCTGGAGAGTTCTTTAAGGTAAAAAAGGCAAAAAAGAAACAGCATGATGGGATGTGCAGTACTAGTAGAGAGAACCAAATATTTAAAAGCACTTTTTTGTTAATTTATGATTTGCTGCATATAAGGAATAAAACAAAATGTGCCGTGTTATGCATGCCCACTGCACCTCTCGGGAGCGCGCACAGCGTAAAGCCAAAACTCAGACATTTCAATGATTTGTACGGCAAAGTTAGGTTTGGAAACTGTATCATTTCCTTTTTGGAGGGCATGCATAGGCATAACACCGGAGCCTCGCTGCGAGGAAACTTTGGCGCTGTTCCGAGTTTGTTCTAATCGGCTAAAACTGCTTTCAGATTTTTCCGTCATTGTTAAAAAAAATCCATCATAGATGGAAAATATTCGGTTAAAGTGAGCTAAGCAGGGAGAAATGAGACAGACACAGTTGTTGTCTGTTAAAGGCTTTGAGAAATCCTCCTGGCCTCTAGAAGTCTGGAGAGGACTGAAAAATATTCCTCTGAAAGAAATAAAGATGGAAAAGACAGACACCTCATCTGGTTTCACAGACAGAGGGCAACACGAGGCCAACAACATGTCAGTCTGCAGAGAGAGTGAGAGAGACAGGGATTATGTCAACAACTGGTGAACCAATGAGGTGCACCGTGAAACGAGAGGACGTTAGAACGGCATGAGTATAAATCGTCATGTTTCAAAACACAGACTCCTTGTAGTTTGAGTGAAGGAAAGTGCACCGAGAGGACAGAGAGAAAAGAGAGGAGATGGATAATGTCATGGATCGCTCTCACTAATAAACCCTGACGGACATTTAAAGGCTGTACCCAATTACTGGATGGTATCATCACACACACACACACACACACACACACACACACACACACACACACACACACACACACACACACACACACACACACACAC
>NW_011356879.1:0-5974 GCF_000735185.1 Notothenia coriiceps
TGTGTGTGTATGTGTGTGTGTGTGTGTGTAGTATAAAAAGTGGTGCTAGCGGTTCCTGTAGACAGCAACCTTTATTAATAGCTGAACAGGACCAGCAGCCTCGTTGTGTATGTTCTAGTTTGTGAAAGAGTGTGTGTAATTATTCTTAAAATGACAGCAGGTAGAAATTGTGTGAGAAAAGTAAAGTAAATGGAATAAAAGTATAGGAATACAGTATATTTTCATTCAAGGCCATTTGCTTTCTCCTCTAAATAATTAGCTTCATTTTCTGCATGTTCTTGATATTGCTGGATTGTGTTCAGTGTGTGGGTCTTTGTTTCCCTGTTCCCTCTTTCTTCAAGACCTTTGCAGTCATTGGATGAGAATGTGAAACTGTACATGTATGATGACTATGTTTTTTATTGTAAGTCGTCTCCTCTTGAAACAATTTCAGTTGCAATGAAATGGATGAAGAAGAAGCAGATGAAGATACATACTGATGGAGTAAGAATATTTTAAAGATATAAAGTCAGTCCTTCAAGTTCAAAAGAAACAAATGCACCCGGCTCAAGTTCGATGATCCACCCTCACATCTGCTGTGTGTTAAGGCCCAGATACACCGGCCAGTCACCTGAGAAGTCGCCGACACCGACACCGACTGTTGCGTCGCCGGACTCTCCTTCGTATTTGCCGACTTCGTGCACTGGAACACACCGCAAATCCGAGCCGAGCACGTATGAACTGCGCATGCGTGAGTGGCAATAACTCTCCTTACCAGCAGGCGGCGGTAGTGTGTATTCATCATTCAAAAGAGGCAACAACCGGAACAACCGGAAGACAGAGAAGAAGAACAGATTCCGTGATATAAACAAACAACAAATAGCGTTTTTCTTTCCATTTTCACTCTCGTCCATTGAAAACATGAACGAACAGGAGCTCTATAAACCGATGAGGTGAAATAGCCGTACGTGTGTGTTCCATCTTCCATTTGAAATCATTTGTTTACCTCCCTCACTTCCGTTAACGCTTCTCATGCACTGATTCGCTAGCTGAACAGCCAATCAGTGTTATCCCCTTGTCCGACTTCCGGTGGTGTTCCCGACGCCGATTCAACATGTTGAATCAACATGTTGAATCGGCAAGATTCAGGCGTCAGGTCGACAGAAAAGACCCGACGGTGCGGCGCACACCACTCCGAATAGGGCGTGCCCACGCTCATGTTTGGCCCGACTCCCATTTACTGCCGATTTCGGGCCGGTGTATCTGGGCCTTTAAAGGCAGAGAGTGAAATTCAGCGAATACATGTAGTTTACAGAGATGCTGTATGAGAAACCAAAGTGATTCTAGTAGACCTCAACAATGGAATTACGATCAGTGGAAATGGCCATGAAATGGGACCTTTAAATGAAAGACACGATTGTTTAGTTTCAGATATATGTGTTTAAATGTGTTTGTGGAACACTGATCAGCAAGTTGTTATCACATGTGTAAATGATAAACTGAGTCACAAAATTGTTTAACTTATTTTTTATGAAGAAATGTCAGGTTTTTCATTATGTTTTCTGAAAGGATAGTTCATTCAATTTTTACATTTTCAGAATGCACTTTTGGTACTAAACAAATGGAATAATTTGAAGTCGTCGTTATTTATACGTTATTATGCTATGATTTTACTGGTCCGGCTCATTGAGATCATGTATGTATATGTATGTGGCCCCTGAAGTAAAATGAGTTTGACGTCCCCGGGTTAGAACCTTCACATACTCATGGATTGTTTTACGAGCTGCTATTTTAACACTTAATGTGATGGGAAATAGGTCTTGTGTATATTGAATGTTTAAATATTTAGCCATATCTGAAGATCACTCATCTCCCACATTTCTACATGCCTCCCATTAAACTGACCAAATGTTGCACTCTTTATGCTAAATGGACTGCATTTATAAAGTGCCTTTTCAGTCTTTGCAACCACTTAAATCTCTTTTACATAAACAGATCAGCATTCACCAATTCACACATTCATATTTTAGGAGCAGTTCTGGGTTTGGTATCCTGCCAAAAGACTGGTTCCATATAGTGAGGCTCTTTTGTAGAAAATGGTATAAAGCTTATTTGAATGACTTTAACTGTTGATAGCAATGTGAGACAGGAGAGACAAACAGCTTCTATCTCTGATTACACAAGGCATATGTTGCTCACTTCTCAGCTAAAAACTCAACAAGAAAACCATTTGAAACAGCTAATCTTAACACTGTTTCAATAGTGAAACACTGCCACTGCCCAGCTGTTACTGTGTTTGTGTGAAGGCAAAACATCCCAGAATAAGGCACACAAGATAAAAGCTAGTTTTTAACTAAAGACAATAGTAATCAAGATGAGTGGACATTCGCTTTTCCTCTGTGATCAGTGTGTGAGTTTGTTTTTTGAGTTGGTAGACTCAAAAGGTACTTAATAAATGCAGTTAATTTTATCAAATGGAGTCAGATAATTTGTGAAACTTATCACAAACCTGAAAATAGACTCAGACGTTAGTATAAAGTTTTACTTCCTACCTGTAGCAGTAGTTGGGTGCTGACCACACGGTGAGCACCGTCTCGTTGAAGTGCCACTTGTAGCCCTCCATCACCAGCTGGTGCGCTCGACAGATCATGTGGATGTCGTTGGCGGCGTTGAACTGGGCCACCACGTCGCTGCCAAACAAATAGCCGGCACCTCTGGGACTCACCCCCCACCCTGTGGTGTCTGAGGGACGGGAGATCAGAGGTCAACATGGCAACAGGGTTAAGACGACAACGTTTTTCTTTTTGGTTACGTTACATTTCATTTAGCTGACGCCTCTATCCAAAGCTACTTAAAATAAGTGCATTATACAATGAAGAAACTAAGCAAGAATCCTGCAGGTACATCCCTCATCTAGAAGCCCAACCAGATTTAGTGCTACTGCATTAGCTTCACTTAAGGAAAACTTTTTATAGTGCTACGTACACAAGAGACCCAGACTGAAGAGACGTTCATGTTCAGTAAACACCCCACTGGTGAATGCCCGAAGCTTCCAAAACAAGTGTCCAAATGAGACTACTAAACGTCATTACTAGGGATGTAACGATATACCGAATATCGCGGTAAATAAACTTCCCAATACCGTCGTGAGACTGACAAAATCTACCGCGATTTAAAAAAAAAAATATATATATTTTTTAAACCTTTATTTAACCAGGTGGTCCCATTGAGATCATCGATCTCTTTTTCAAGAGAGACCTGTCCAACATGGCAGCAAGTAGGTTACAACATGAAAATAAAACAACAGATAACACAAAAGGACATCGTATTTACAGGGCTACATTTACACACCTAGAGACATTGACAAGTACCAACCATATATTTATATCTCCCCATGTCAATAAGTCTGGCGTTAGACTTTTTCCGCTGTCCGTCATTTTGACAGACAGGATCGTAAAATATCCGTCATAATCCCTTATTACCCGTCGGGTCTGAACAGTTCACGATAGAGCATGCTCGTGAACTGTCAACGGGGGGGGGGCGGTGTTATGCCGTGTGTGCATGCACCTCGCGGGACGAGCACAGCGTAAAGCAAAACCTCCCAGACATGTATTGATCTGTAGAGCATAGTATGGTTTGGAAACTATATCATTTCCTTTTGGAGGGCATGCATAACACGGCACAAAAAAATGTTTTATTGAAAAAAGAAATTTATGAATTTTTTTCTTCTTCCCTTTATTATTCAATATCGCGATAAATACCGTACCGTGGACTTGTTATCGCGATATTATCGTACCGTGAATTTTTGGTATCGTTACATCCCTAGTCATTACACCAGTCTAGTCTGTCTAGTTTAGTGGTGGTGACAACCAGCCATGTTGACCTGTGATGCCAACTCCATTATATTGCTGTATATCCAAATACTAACTGTGCTCTTCACGATTAGATAGTTTCTTTAAACGTTCACCAAGATGTGTGTTAACAGGGCGCATGGGGGGCCTGGATACCTTCAGGGTCCGACCACAGCAGATCACACATTGGCCCGTCGTGGGGAACTTCCTGTTTTCTGTCAATGGTCCGGATCTGGTCCAGTGTCTGGATGGAGGGAGACAAGCCCCCGTGCACACAGAAGATCTGACAGGAAAGAGAGGAGAACATGAACCAAACATGTAACTAAAACTGAGATCATAGTATACATGCCAGCGGAGTTAACCCGGAAATGTTGAGAACCCCAACGTTTTATGATGGCGATCGTATGCATCATAAGCACATAGAAACTGCCGGATACTAACTTGCAAATGTCGGGCAATTAGCACAAGTTGAATGTATTAGAATATGCAGACAATAGTTAAATATGGCTTAGCCAATTTTGACAACTTTTGAGTGGTTTTTGAGGCTGTTGAATCAATTTCTGACATTTTCAGGATCAATAATCCCTTAAAACCTTAAAATTGACCAAAATTCATCAAAATCAGCTAGCCCGGAGGTACAAATATTGCCACTTTCAGGATTAAATTGCCATTTTTGATCCTGAAAATGTCAGAAATGGAATCGGCATCCTCAATAACCTGAAAAACACTCAATTGTCCAAATCGGCCAGGGATTTTTTTAAATGATTGTCTGCATATGCTCATTAGTGCAAAACGTTGTACTCAACATTTCCGGGTGCACAAAAGGACTATGAGCTGGCACCTAGACTATCAGAGTAGAGATACATCCACACAAACAGTCATGTCATTGTTGTCAGTTTGAAAGGAAATGTGTCACATGGTATCTCACCTTGCCATCGATAATAGCGGAGAGGGACAGGTAGTCGAATATCTCTGTGCAGTATCTCCAGACGGTGACGGAGCCGTACTTGCGGAGGCACTCATCATAGAAGCCGTACACCTGGGTGATCTGACGGGACTCGTGGTTCCCCCGAATCAAGGTTATCCTGTCTGGGTAACGCACCTGAGGAACAAAGCAGCAGCAATGAGACGCAGACAAAGGGGGAACAAAATAACCCAACTGCTGTGATGTACAGGTAAAGGGAACACTAAGATCGCTAAAACAAAAAGAGAAAACGGTCCCATGTACCTTAAGAGCTAGCAGAAGGAGGAAAGTCTCAACACTGTAGAAGCCTCTGTCCACAAAGTCTCCCATGAAAAGATAATTTGTCTCGGGGACGTCGCCACCAACCTGCCAAGTGGAGAAAATAAAAACAACAAGTTAAAAAGTGGGATACTAAGAATCTTACTAAATAATACCTCCAATCTGGTTGATGATAAAGAAAAACAAGCTCCATTCAACAAGTGCATGTCACAATCATGTTAGATCTGGGCGCTCTAATTCATAAAAATTCCTATCTATTTTAAGACATCTCAATGTCTGCAGTAAAACGTTGTTAAATCACATTTTAGTTGCCTTTTGTTAGCTGATATAAAGGATTTAAAAGTTAAATTGGTATTTGATTAATGCTGTCAAAATTATCGCGTTAACGGCAGTAATAAATTTTTTGAATTAACTGCGTTAAAAATATTTAACACATTTAACGCATGTGCAGAATGGCCCGCCCCATACATCCCACCAGTGGCAGCGCTGGGGTAGGCTACAGCCATACCAAGAAATGGCTTAGCCCCACCATGAAAAATGATGTTAAAGTAAGCAAAATAAAGTCCGCCAACTCGCGCCGAGTAAACTGCACAGACAGCAGTTAGTAAGATTGATTTCAGCAGCCACTTGTCTGGAAAAATGTGTAATCGTTTGACAGCCCTATATATGATATATTTTTTATACGCCATGATGATACAAGAGAAATAATCTCACGTAGACTGATATCAGAGGCCTGTACTACGAATCCAGTTCATTATTCCCTGGATATGTTTGAGTTACCCGGCTTATCTAATCCAAAACAAACGCGCTCTTGCTAAGCGGTCCTACGACGCTGGTTATCAACTCGGTAACTCAAGCCAGGGGTTCTCTGTCTGGCTGAGTGCGCGTTCACATGAAAGGG
>NW_011356880.1:0-4003 GCF_000735185.1 Notothenia coriiceps
TGGGGACGCCACCCTGAAAGTCCCGCCCACCTGGGATGTTTGTGTCAGAATCTCAAACAAAAAGTGAAGGAGCGCAAATGAGAGTGCTGCAGCGAGAGCAAAAGTCTGATCATTGAGAAAGAAGAAACAAGAACTGCAAACAAAAACCTATGTTAAAACAAAGAAAAAATACTTATAGTTTACATGATTACACAAATGATTTGTTTGCAACTTTTATTTTTGAAATTTATTTTATTTTGCTTGACTCAGTTTTTTTTTTCTTTTAAACTCATAGTTTTTTATTCTGCGAAAGTGTTGCTTTATCTTTATGATACAAAACTAATCCCATAGTATGTCCCATTGGCAGAAAGTATGCAATGTGGGCGGACCCAATCTTCGTGGCACTGGGGGCGGGACTGTAAGGTCCGACAGGAAAACTGAAGAAAGGCGAGGATCTCCAATAAAACGGTACAATTACGTTAACCTGACTCACGTTACTTATAATATGTATACTTTTACTTGCTTTATATGTCACGATGTGTGCTAAAACCAATAGTACGGTATCAAATCTCATGTATCCATCTCAACAAGCTACCAGCTGTCTCGAAAAACTAAGCAAAGTTAGCATGCTAGTAGTTAGCTTTATAGCTGCAATGGAAACTGCTGGTAGCTAGAAGTTAGCTGACACTGTAACGGATTCAGATAAACATAGGCCAAAAATGATATTATTGACGATTATGTGCCATTAGGATTGTAAATCATCTGTAATGCGACGAGATTAATCTGAGGTTAAATTGGCAGATACATGTTCTCCTTACATTTGAGGCAAACAGCAGTGAGGAAGTGAAGTGATAACGCAACGTAAACTTGCCAAATCCACTTCAAGTTGACGCCGTATTAGGATATTATAACTATAACATTTGCCGAAGGTGTGTTATTCACTCGATGTCATTCTCTTAAGCTTGTAGTATTTCATTTATAGCAAAGCGTTATAAGGCAGGCTCTATATAATTTAATCTGAATGCGTTTAGTACTAGATCCATCCACTAAAATGTATATTAGGGTTGGCTGAATTTTAAATCAGGCACTATTCTCGTGGTGAGGACCATACCGATATGACATATAGCTGTTTTGGATCAACGGCCACAATAATAATTTAGACTGTTGATAAGGTCATTTTTGGAATAAGAATGATTATCTCTATTATAATGTTCTGTTACTATTTGTAATAACCCAAATTAAACAGAATAATGCCCCATATGTTTGCTCTCAAGCAAGATGGGAAGGAGATGGTTAGTATTTTGCTGGTTCTGTGTAGTTAATAGATTCAATATTTAAAGGCTTTATTGTCTTATGCACAGTAGCTACAGTGTTGTTATGGAAATGAACAACTTAAATCCCAGGCTCTTCCAACAATGCATATAAGACATAAAACACATTGATAGAAGAAACTGAGCAGAAATAAAATACTGCAAGATTATGTTGCAAGAACATAATTTATATGTAAATACTTTACGCTGGAATAAATGCTGATTATTATAGAAATATATACATTTGTGAGATGCAGATAGTGCCTATAGTTGTTGACTATTGACTTGTTGATGGGGCAGATAAAGGCCATTTTGAGATAATCAACCTGCCAATTTGTATTACTTCTTTTTTAATTGTACTTTTTCACTTAAACAACACCAGGGAATACCACTACACTATTGACATTATTTATTTATTCTTATTTAAACCAACAGACTCAGGAACAGTTTCATCCCACAGGCAATAAGACTGTTAAACACCTTAACTGTTGAAACAACATCCATAACATTCATCTGGCTGCTACTTAGAAATTATTTATCTATTTATCTAATATATCACATTCCAATAACGTGCATATAGACTCTTATTGCACTATTTCACTTTTTTAAACAATTTTTCTCATTGTATTTACTATTTACTATATTTTTCTGTTTACCTGCTTTATTGTGTTGCACTGTTGGAGGAGCCTGTGACCTAAGATTTTCATCGACATAACTGCACTGTAGCTATGTTCGTTTGGCAAATAAAGAACCTTGAACCTTATATAGGTTTAAAAATGATAGTTGTCTATCAGCAAAAGGAGGTGCTGCTATATACTGATAACTTAAGATATTTGGTGACCTTGGATCCTTTATTTAGTTGATACATTTCTGTTTATTTAGAAGAAGTGCACTGCAGACGGAGTGCAAATCGGCTCAAGCGAACAGAGTCAATGTGAGAATTACTAGAGGTTAATAGACTCAAATTCAGCAAGTTAGTGCCTCACTTGTTATTTAATTGCTGTATTTTCTCAGATGCAACAAACAGAACATCAACAATCTGTCAACATTATCATTAACGGCCGCCCACTCTCTAAATATGGGCATCGGCCATTTAATAAAACCACATTGCTTAACCACTAGTGCCGAGTCAGTAAGGCTTTCTATTGCCACACTGAGAGGTGTTACTCTGGGGAAGGGAAGTCGAGGCAGGAGGTGCAATATTGTAAAAGGATACAATGTGTCAAAATAACATTCTGCATGAAGTATTGGGGTGCTTTAGAAATGTACTAGCCTGCAAAAATGTGGGTTGACAGATTTATGAAAAAAATATTTGTTCCTTGCAAATAATTATACCTTGTTTTCCCTTCAATGTCATACTGCCGTTGCTATATCAGTCAAAAAAGTGCAGTGATATACCTATTTTCCAAATCATTCAGCCCGTGTTAAAAGCAAGTCATCACCGTCTCATTTGAATGACATGTCTCTACTTGCCTTTAGACTTCCCGATCTTGTATGCTGATAAAAATATCTTCTTTCTTTAATTTTCATTTCAGATGGCTGCAATCAGAAAGAAGCTGGTGATCGTGGGTGATGGAGCCTGTGGGAAGACCTGCCTCCTCATAGTGTTCAGCAAAGACCAGTTCCCTGAAGTGTATGTGCCCACAGTGTTTGAAAACTATGTGGCAGACATCGAGGTGGATGGGAAACAGGTAAGCTGTTTATTACAGACTTGTTATCTTTTTTTACATTTGAACCGTTATCTGTGTCTTCTGGGTCACCAAGTTGGTTACAATGATTGGGGCATTATAGGGAGAAGTGAGACAATTCAAACCAGGCTGAAGGGGTAAGGCAGTAGAGTGGTGCAGCAATAAGTCCTTTACATGGAAATGAGTTGGCATGTGGGCACTTCGGGGCTCCCTCATCACGAAGTCAATGTTTTTTTTAAAATTCATTTTTGGTTAGATTCTAAAATGTAAGCTTTTTGTTAATGCCATAAAAAGCCAGTAAATACCCGACTGGTGAATGCCATAAGCTTTTACGTCTCATAATTATAGCGGTTGCTATCAAGTAACCAAATGAGACTGCTATACGTCAAATATTAGCTGCCGATAGCATAGCGGTGTTAACGTGAAGTCATGTGACCAATATGTCATTTGTTTATATCATAATGTTAGCTTGTCACTTCTGGCAATTGCATTTATGCTTTAAATATCCTAACAGTGTTGTTAATATGGAGAGCAAAAGGTGTAAGTACCGTAATTTTTGGACTATAAGTCGTGCCTTTTTTCCCATTTTTCGACCCTGCGGCTTATATAACGGTGCGGCTAATCTATGGATTTTTACAGCTAACTGCCACTAGGGGACCTCCTAAATCTATGGATTTTACAGGTTACAGTCCACCACCTTTAACTCTATGGGCTCTATGGCCGGTCCGCGCCCCCCACCTTTAAGCGGCGGGCTCCAGCAGGAAAAGCTGGAGGCCGGAAAAGAGTGAGACAGGTAGCGCGTAAAAGTGGAACCGAGAGTGGTACGAGAGACAGAACGAGAGCAAGACAGACAGACATTACGAGAGCGAGACAGTTTGTGCAAAGGTGTTAAACGTGCGCTGGGAGCGCACCGTTTAAGTTTGAAAGTTGAAAAGTTTGTGTGTCTGAAACGCTATGTGATACAGTACAGTTTACACAGCACAGTACATGTTCTGTAGCTACTATTGCACTAAATGGTAACACTTG
>NW_011356881.1:0-2289 GCF_000735185.1 Notothenia coriiceps
CTCAGTGCTAATTCGGAAGCTTGATATTACCCTTGGGTTTCGTTTAGCTAAAAAGTGTTAATATTGTCTGATAGCTGAGTTTCTTCCCGTTAAGTGGGTATGACATATGCGTAGTTTGTTAAATGTTAAGAAGCCCTCAAACGCTGTTTCTTGCAAGATGTTGCGTTTTTCCCCCGGTACCGGTACCATGTTATCTCTACATTGATCTTGTAATGTTTTGACAGCTTGTGCCAAAGCATCTGGGCCTACAATTATTCTCCACAGGCCCAGCGTTGCCCTCCTTATTGCACACAAACAACATCAGGACTCTTTAGGGTCACATGACCACAAAGACCATCAAATTGTCGACCTGCAGACAGCAGCTTTAGCCAAGTCCAGACCGTGCTGACGGAAGAACTTCCTTGCAACAGTTTCTGACATTTTGTGCAGGAATCTTTCCATTGTGCACCGGTGTTGGTGGGTGGTCTCAGACAATCTTTTTCTCATTTTAAACGTGTGATGGGATCTCGACAGAATAGTGGATTTCTTACTCTCTGTGTTGCGCTAACAAGAGCAACCTGTTGAAACTTGTTAATAGGTGTTAATATCAGATAATACATTTAGAGAACACATTGGGAATCGATGAAGGGTACATGAGTTCACGGGACCAGGTCTTCTTTTCGATGACTGCGTTTTTATTTGATCTCTTTGTGAACCACTTTATTCTAAATGTGCTGTCTTTGAATGTGCTACATAAGTAAACATACGTAACATAGGAAAGACAAAAGTAAATCAATAAACAAAAGAATGCGATAAAGATAAAAGAAAATATTTTATTAGATGTCTTTAGAAACATATAAATATAGGACAGTACAACTCTCATTACATTACAGAACAATTCAACACATTTCTTTCAAATGTTGCTTATCATTTGACGTACAAAATGTGATTTTCTCAGTCAAAACAAGAACAAAAAAAGATTCTGTGGATCATTGCAGTCAGCATCTCGTTTCACACAATTTCATGTAGAAATGGTATATCAAATAACTGTGAAAATGTTGACTCTCAGACCTGCAGAGCACACAGAGACACCGAAGAGGAATCAACACAAAACGAGAAGCCTGACCCAAACCCAGCATAGAGAGGTTCAGTGAATGTGGTTCTGAAGGTGTGGAGGTGGATCAGTGTGTCAGAGGAGACTCTGTAGAAGGAGAGAGAGCCAGCAGGATGATCCAGATACACTGCTACTCTACCAGAGGGTTAGCAAAACCTTTCAGAGACATGTTTTTTATATCTGAGACCTATAATATATGCTTAAAAATAGTACAATAGGAGACCTTTTATAAAGTTGTGTATATTTACAGACTGTTACAAAAAATAAGAAGCATCTGGTTTTAAAACTGGAAGAGCTTTGCTAAAAAGAAACCCTATTAAAGATTTTTTGGAGTTTTTTTTTTTCATTCAAGAGATGCTGATTTGAAACCGTTGTTACAAAAAGTTACTGTATTTCCTGTTGCTGCCGGAGAGAGGGGAGTTTGTTCCAATTCTTGCTGCTATATTTACACCCTCCGTCTGAAAGGAGGGAGCCTTGCTAAGCTGTGAGTGTGACTTCAGACGGAGGGGGAGTGGGTGTGGTTTGGAATTGAGCCTCCATTTACTTCGTCACTGATTCAATGAGTGGGTTTATACATTTAAGGGTTAATAATTTTTCATGAAACCAATCTAATAACTGATGTGGAACTAAAGTTGGATTGAACAGCAGTGATGGGGTTAGTATGGAGGACAGAACACGTCATTAGTACAAATTCATAGAAACATAAATGTATAAATATATGTATGAATAAATACATTCAAATAATAAATGAATGTGGAAATAAAATACAGAAGAAATGTGTATTTTAACACATTTAACGTGACACACAACCGTCCAACGAGGGACTCATGTATTATTGTAGAGATCACTTACAGTATCTTATTGATATTTTCTATTCTATATTTCTATCATTGACCTTCTACTTCCCCCAATTAAAGTATGTACTCTTAATATTTTTATGTTTTCATCAAATATAACGTATCACCAAAAAAATGCAACAACGTGCTTTAACCCCTAGGCGGTTAAAGCACTCAGGTTTACAGTGTTAACACAAATGCTGTTTCCAGTTTAGTTTATGATGGATGTATTTTGTTATCCACACATATATTGTTTTTATATTTGTATATTTGTAGTGTGGCTTGATATTGAGTAAGAAAAAGGTTGATAAACACTGTGAGAATGGATCTGCGGAGAGCATTTTGCCGCAATCCCAACTC
>NW_011356882.1:0-3050 GCF_000735185.1 Notothenia coriiceps
GACATCTTTGAGGGCACAGCGGCGGCGTGCGGGTGGCCGGAGGAGGAGTGGGCAGCGCGGCTATTGCCTCTGCTATCTGGGAGTGCGCAGCTAGCCGCCCACAGCCTGCCAGCAGCCTCTCGGCATGTGTACCGGCATCTAAGGAAGGCCATCCTGGACCGGCTTGGCAGCACGCCAGAGGGACATTGCCGCCGGTTCCGGGCCCTCCCCTTCGAGGACGCTGACCGGCCCTTCTCCTACGCGCAGCGGCTCCTGGATGCAGCGAGCCGCTGGCTCCAGCTGGGGGTGCGCTCCGCTGAGGAAGTCGTCGGGCAGGTGGCGCTGGAGCAGTTAATCGCCGGCCTGCCATCTTCGACGGCGAATTGGGTCCAGTGCCATCGCCCCGCCAACCTGGAAGCAGCCGTCGTCCTCGCGGAGGATCACCTCTCGCTTCCCCGGCGGAGCATGAAAGAGGAGCCCCGACCACCAGCCGTCTCAGTGGGCAGACCCGTCCCAGCCCCGAGGAGGAGGTTTCCTGGAGCAGCTGCCCTTCCCTCCCCACCATCACACGGCCCCAACCCCGCAGCCCCGACACTTTCCCCCCTAGCTCTACCTTACCCTCCTGTTTTTATATCTCCCCAGAGTCCGGCCTACGCTTCTGGTCGTCCGGCACCACGGGGGGCTCCTCAGACGTCAGGGCAGGATTGCTGGCGGTGCGGGCAGCCCGGCCACTTCCGACGGGAGTGTCCTCTCATGGAGGTCGGACAGCTGGTTCGGGTTGCAGGACCGCCAGTTGCCTCCCCCGATTTGGAAGGGACGTACCGTATACCGGTATGTATACAGGGGTGTACACACCAGGCTCTGATGGACACGGGCTGTAATCAGACGATGATCCATCAGCACCTGGTTCGGACTGGGGCATTGATTGAAGCATCGTGGGTGAAGGTGAGGTGTGTGCATGGGGATATTCACCAGTACCCGGAGGTGACGCTGGAAATTTCTTATAAGGGGAAAAAGCATAGAGTCAGGGCTGGAGTTAGCACTCGCCTTACGCACCCTCTGATTTTGGGAACGAATTGGCCGGGGTTTGCTAAGCTAGCGGGGGCTATGGGGGTGCGTTCACGGACGGCAGGGAAATGTGAGTTGTGTGCTGTGTTTAGTGGAGAGTCGGAGGCGGCTGACGACATCGAGGGGGAAACGGACACGGAGGGGGCCGCGGAGGTCCCTCTGGACCCGCTGGTGTTTCCCGTGGAAGATTTCCCCCTCGAACAGTCGAGGGACGAGACCCTTCAGCACGCCTTCGGCCAGGTGGTGAGTATTGATGGCTCCCAGCTACACCCAAACGCAGCACTCACTCACCCACACTTTACGGTGGTTAGGGACAGGCTGTATCGTGTAAGCCATGACACACAGACAGGAGAGATAAATACCCAGTTGTTGGTGCCAAAAAGCCGTCGGGAAATGGTTTTCCAGGCGGCTCATTATAACCCCATGTCAGGTCACCTAGGGTACGACAAATCACTACACCGGATAATGGCCCGATTTTATTGGCCGGGCATTCGCGCAGATGTGAAGCGGTGGTGTGCATCTTGCCGTGAATGTCAGCTGGTTAACCCGCCGGCCATCCCCAGAGCGCCTTTGCGCCCGTTACCATTGATTGAGGTGCCTTTTGAGAGAGTTGGTATGGACCTCATCGGGCCATTAGACCGGAGTGCACGGGGATATCGCTTTGTACTAGTCCTAGTGGATTATGCAACGCGATATCCCGAGGCAGTGCCGCTGCGTAATATCTCTGCAAAGAGCGTCGCGCAGGCACTGTTTCACATTATCTCCCGAGTTGGGATCCCGAAAGAGATCCTGACTGACCAGGGCACACAGTTTATGTCACGCACACTACGCGAGCTGTATGAACTATTGGGCGTCCATTCAATACGGACTAGTGTTTACCATCCGCAGACCGACGGCCTGGTGGAACGGTTTAACAAAACACTAAAGAACATGGTTCGTAAGTTCGTTCACGAAGATAGCCGTAATTGGGATAAATGGCTAGATCCTCTGTTGTTTGCAGTGCGGGAGGTGCCCCAGTCCTCCACGGGATTTTCTCCCTTTGAGCTGTTATTTGGTAGGAAGCCCCGGGGTGTTTTGGACCTAGTTAAGGAAAACTGGGAGGAGGGTCCAAGCACCAGTAAGAACGAAATACAGTACGTTATGGACCTGCGAGCAAAACTCCACTCACTGGGGCAGATATCACGGGAGAATTTGCTCCAGGCTCAGGAACGTCAGCAGCGCCTGTACAACAGAGGGTCGAAACTGAGACAATTTTCACCGGGAGATAAAGTGCTTGTATTACTCCCATCCTCTAGCTCTAAACTACTCGCCAAGTGGCAAGGACGCTTCGTGGTCACACGACGAGTGGGGGACGTAGATTATGAGGTGGTGCGTTCTGACAGGGGGGGAGCAACACAGATTTACCACCTTAACCTCCTGAAAGCATGGAGGGAGGTGGCGTCGGTTTCTCTGGCCACCACGGTGATTGAGAGAGATGAGTTGGGACCGGAGGTCATTAAAAGCAACAAAGTAGCCCCGGTCTGTTGTGGCGACAATCTCTCACCGGGCCAGAGAGCAGACGTTGCTTCGTTGCAAAGGCAGTTTGCCAACGAGTTCTCTATGCTGCCAGGGCGCACCTCTCTCATACACCACCGCATAGAAACGCCCCCGGGCATGGCCATTCGTTCACGGCCCTATCGGCTGCCTGAACACAGGAGGAAAATTGTTCAGGCGGAGCTTCAGGCTATGCTAGAGATGGGAGTGATAGAAGAGTCCACCAGTGACTGGTGTTGCCCCGTCGTGCTGGTACGTAAGTCCGACGGGTCAATCCGGTTCTGTGTGCACTACCGCAGGGTGAACGAGGTGTCCAAATTTGATGCTTATCCAATGCCCCGGGTCGAGAAATATATTTTCTTTCATAAAACTCCTGCTCCTATGGCGTTATATTTGTGCCTCTATCCTGAGCACGCAACGCTCGCTTTTACACGACGCTGGATTTAACCAAAGGCTATTGGCAGATTCCC
>NW_011356883.1:0-3298 GCF_000735185.1 Notothenia coriiceps
TAAAGTTTAATATCCTCGTTTGGCAAACAAGACATCTGATTATTATGTCACACATGATAGATCTTGACATAGTGACTAGCTATGGGTAAACGTGTGGACGTTATACCATTATTATCATGAACTAAAAATAAATAGGGAAATAGTATCTGGTTAAAGATGAATGGATTTCATATCCTAGAGAGGATTAGTTATATTGTGAATACTTCACAAGGTATTTACTAATGTATTTTGAAGAACACATCACAAGAACACAGGTCCAGTTTTGTTTTGTTTTTAGATTAAATTGTCCATTAAAAAACTGTTCAGCTTAGGTCTAGCTTTAGACTTTGATAGTAAAAGAGTATTTAGGCTTATTTTTGTATATCTGACATTTTTTAAATATGTTGGCTATTCACTAGATAGAAAGATGGCATTACTCTCCATTTGTTGAGAACATTTCTGAAGATTAAATATTTGTTTCATTCCTAATATTCCTATTTAGGATGTAATTTTAGAGTAACAAGGCTGATGCTGAAATTGGAAAATATGTTAGTGGTTTGCATGATGTAAAAAAAAAAAGAATTAAAAAAAAAAAAAGAAAAAGAAAAGTTTTGTTTGTTCAACCTCCAGTTAGATCTGAAACAGTAATAATGATTGATTTGGCCAAAGCTTAGTTTAACATCCTGATTTAACATTATGAGGTATGTTCACTTCTAAGGGTAAACAAATTGATAAAATGGATTATTATTATTATCGATTAATTTGGAATATTAATTCAAAAGGCCGTTTTCTGCAGGTTCACTTAAGAATGCCTTGCATGAACATTTGTCAGGTATTGTGTTTCCTAGGGGCGGTATATTAATAAAGTCTATTGATAATTTGTTTGTTAAACATCTGAAGAAAATGGTGCTGCGAACACGAGAAAAACTTTGTTGCATTGGTTGACATCAACACAATGATGTCACTAGTACAATTCCAGCTAGTAGAATATTAAAGTCTCTGCAGAGCACGACACATGGCCAATGAAACTGAGACCAAATGACCTTTGACCCTGACTGACAGTGTGACTTGAGAAAAGCACTATCAATGACTGACTCTGGGGCTGACCAAACTTGACTTTACAACCTGACAGTGTGAGTGTGAATGAAATGTCTGCATGTGATCAGTGCAACTGCATGATTCTAAAACAATGACTAACCAAGCATGTTTTTAGACTAACACATTATTTTGGAGCTCCATGGGAAACACAGGTTTCCTACAATTCCACACATTTGGAAAAACGCACATGTGACCCGTTTCTAATTCCCACAGGAGTTGGCGGTTTGCAAATGTAAAACTCAAACTAAAATCTAAAGATTCTGTTTCTTTTAGGACTGCCAGCTGGAAATGAACACTTTTTTGTGTTTACTGTGAAAAATGATGGATGTACTTTTGTGAATAATGTTTGGTATTTTCTTATAACCACTGGTTACCTGAAGGTTTTCTTCCCATACAGGATTTTGTTACACATGTGTACATGTGTAAAAAGGGGGAGTGTGGGATTTTTTCATTTAGGGACTGGAAGAAACCTGCCGCCCCAACTCAGATGTTCAATCTGACCATTGATTGACAGTTTTAGAATTGACCTGCTCCATATCTGGGAATAAGATACTGTTTGATGAATGTTGACATGTTTCTAATATTGATTGAGTTATAACAGGTAACACAGATGCAGAATCAGTGGCCAAGGGGCTACTGAGAGAGGTAATTCCAGAATGAGAATGAGAAGGTGAACTGTGATAATGAAAACAATTTTGTAATATTTCAACAGGTATTAAAGTAACTGAGGTTTGAAATGTAGAAAGAACATATTACAGTTAAGTTAAAACATAGTAATGTAATGAGAATTTAATTTAGACAACATCTTGTAACTAGCCTGGTAAAGAAGTAAAAGCCATAGACTGTTTAGATCATTATGGGGATGTACATTTAATTTAAATTCATAATAGAAAGACATTTGATGACAGTATGTTGGATTTCTGTATTCATTTTTCAGCTTGATAATATCTAAGCACTGACAGGTAGAAGCAGTATCACCAGGAAATTATTCACTTTGTCAGTATCATGATTTTAGTTGTTTTTAATCCATAACATTAGTGTGTTTCTTTAACAGAGACATTAGCAGTTAAGATTATATTTAGATTTTAAATAGGATCTCAAGGATTTAATTAAAAAATAACACAGATGCTTGTCAGAAATTCAGAGCTATTGAAATATGTTATTTAGTTCACCTGAAGATGTTGGGGTTTATTTTGTTGACACAGGCCAAGTATTAAGATTCTGAAGCGGCACTGGCAGATAGGAGGTCTGCAACTAATTTAGAAAACCTGTTCACAGACAGACAGATGCTGTTTAAGACACCCCACCAACAGGCTCCAAGCAGCCTACCAGTGGTGGGTCAAACACCTGAGGGCCCAGGAGCCCTGAGCGTAGGCTTGAGGTTTGGGTATCAGATTTCTCCACACAGGTTGACGCCAAAGGGGGACGAGGAGCAGGAGGCCGACACAGCGGAGTTCGTCTGGCTGAAGGTCGTCAGGTCTAGGTGGCTCAACCCCAGGTTCTCCGGCCCCCACTGAGTGACCCAGAGGACATCTCATGCCGTCCGCCGAGGAGAAAAGGGGGACATCTGGTACTACTGGAGCCAGTGTGCGGCGGGGAAACCTCCGGCTAGGACCTTGGAGGACATCAGGACGGATCTGGCTCTCGTCTAGGACTCGACTAGGAAGTGGCCATCAGTGGACTGGAGGAGCAGGATCCTGAGGACATACATCCAGCAGACGGCCCAGAAGCCGCTGTCAGCAGTCTGGGGGACTTGTCGAGGCAGCAGAGGAGTCTACTTCTCTCTGATCAATCAGTTCCACCATGGAAGGGAAAACCGCATCTCCCCCTCCCTATCAGCTGCCCTTGTTGGCGTATTCCGCTGAGGGGGGGGGGGCCCTGATGATTCACAACAACACAAGGAGACTGCTTTCTGGCACTCAGGTTCCCACTCTGATAGTTCCTTCACTGCCATGAAAAGTTGTGTTCTGTTCCCAAAGGTTTCAAGTGCTCTAAATCCCAGCTTCTGATGGATTTATATAATGTAGGGGAACAGACACAGTGGCAAAGAAGGACAGTAGTTATGTTTCAAATGTCTTATGTAAGTTGATCTTTTGATATAAGATCAAAAGGGGGAATTGAGGGAGGCAGAAAGTTTAATATAGTGTATTTCTGGTAAATTCATTTTAATAATAATAATAATAATAATGCATTACATTTCTTATTAGAGCGCTTTTACAGG
>NW_011356884.1:0-3444 GCF_000735185.1 Notothenia coriiceps
GACACGTAAACTCTTCAAAAATCACCAGTGGGGTCACTGCTGATGTATTTGATGTCGTAGAACAAAACGTGATTTATCTCTTAAATTTGTGTCAACCACAGACCTTATTTCGAGCTATTTTCCAAAACCCTATGGAAAAAATGCATTGCTTTTTGGCGAAGGAACCGGAAGTGCTAAAAATGCTAACTTACTTCCGGGTTTTATGACGCGTCACTGCAGTTCTCTATTGGGACGTCCTTCAAAATGGCGTGTCTTGATCGATTTCCGGGTCAAGTCCCGGAGGAGGGGAAGAGAGGAGTCGAGGAGGGGTATTGGGATGAGGCTGTTGTCTGTGGATGATCTTCCCTTAATGAATCCTACCTGGTCTGAGTATATTAAGTGTGGCAGAATGCTTTCCAGCGTCATAGCAAGAACCTTCGTCAGAATTTTGCAATCCACATTAATCAAACTAATAGGCCCATAGCTTCCTGGTTCAGTGGGGTCTTTATCCTTTTTAATAATTATAAAAATCAGAGATTCATTTAATGTTTCTGGAATTTTCCCCAGGGATAAAGATTCTTCATTTACAGTCGTTAATATTGGAGCCAGTTTGTCCACATACTTCTTATAATAGAGATAACTTTATTGAAAAATTAAATGGATTGAAAACAATTAAATCTATGAATAATAATAACAAAATATTTTTTCCATTTCACCTATACACTTTCAGTATTTTGTTAGAAAAAGGGCATTTAGAAAAACAAGTATGGTCCCGATTACGAATCATTACGTACGACGTCACTGCTCTTGGTCAGGTGACGTCTTTGGATTCACAGTCAACCCGTCACAAGGTCAGCAGCAGTTTGGCGCAGACATGATGTCTCTTGCTGCCCGGTCAGGGGCATTTTCTCCTTACATGCAGGCAACAGCTGTTGCTGTTGCTGGTCCTCTCAAAGCTCTGGTACCCGGGGTCGTGGTAAAGGGAGAGAAAATTTTGTTAGACCCGAAAAAACAGTTCCTGTGCCGCGAATCGCTCAGCGGCCAAAGCCCTAAGACGGGCCCTGCTGTGACTGTTAGCATCAATGGTAAGTCATTGACTGCTAGCGTTGGCTGACTATGTTAACCTTCCGTTGTTTTACCGTGTGAATGGGAAGCTAATGACAAAAGCCATGTGCTGCAAAGGGAGGTTATGTCCTATTTAACACCGTTAACAGGGCCAGCCAGTTAGCCGGCCATAACTTTAATGGCTAAGCCGCAGGCGAGCATCCTGTTAGCCTAGGTGGCTAACGAGCAGCGTAGGTCAACTTTGAGTGGCTTTTCCTTTACTCCTGTTTAAGACTGACCGCCGATTTGTGGACCAGAACATAAAGTGTGTGGTTTGGACAATCTGCCCGTATCAACCTGATATAGTAACGGTAACGTTAGTCGCTTCAAAGACGTTAGCTGTTGTTCCGGTAACTACTTCCGGTGTCCCCGGATCACCACAGTGACTTGTTTTGTAATCGGTAACAATAATGTTGTAGTCCGAGTAAGATGGTCAAAGCTGAATAATGATTTTCACATTGATATATTTCTTTGTTACTTTCACTATTGTCATGTCTATATCCAGAGAATATTTTACTGTGGTCTGTGCCCTTCCTTATGTCCTTCGTGTAGTTATATGTTCCTCTGTTGACTCTTCAAGATATGCTCTATTCTTAGTCTGTGTTATGTGGCTCACACGCTGTTCAGCTGCTTAGACCAGGGCTTCCTAAACCTTTTCAGCATGAGACCCAAAACAGAAATGTTGTGGTGCTAAGGGACCCAAGCTCAAAAAATGTCATGATTTTCCATAATATCTACTGTTATAAACAAAGAATGTAACACACCATGAATTTAAAATGTAAATGAAAATATGTATTTAATTATAAAAGTGCATCGCAGCAATTAGGTTTCTCACCATAACAACCTTCCCTTTGAGCTTGCCCAGAAAAAATAAGGATCAAAGCAGAAAGACGAAACATGGGACGTGCAGTCAAGTATACAGTCAAATTTAAATTATACAATTATCAAAAGTGCAATATTAAGTTTGTCGCTAGCTCAAAAACTATGTACACACCATTTTAAACTATTTTAAATGAACAAAGAACAAACATGTTGTAAACAGAAAGGGACAAAACGCTAACTGAAGTGCAGTCAAGTGTATACAGTACATCACAGGTGAAACCAAATTTAAATTATCAGAAGTGCAACATTAACTTTGTCACTAGATCAAAAACTATGTACACACATTTTTTAAACACTTTTAAATGAACAGAGCTGTTTTAAAACACTCTGAGAGACAAAGAAACTCCAACACTTGGCAACTGATTAACTTTTTTTTTTCTGGAGGCTGACTTGATAGGATACCCTCAGTGCCCCTCTGTTCCCTTTGAATGCCTGAAAATAACAGAGAAGATATTATCATTAACATTGCTGGGTTATTGGGTGATTTTTAACACCAGCCAGCGTACGCTGTATACCCAATGTGGACCTGGCAACCGCATTTATAGCACATTACATTACATGTTACTTGTTAGACGCTTTTATCTAAAGCGACTACATACTCAATACTGTGGGGAATCCCCACGGAGGGATTTTGACAGGGTTGTTGCACAAAAGACCCAAGCGCGCACAGAAGAAATCTGAGAGCAGACATTTCACGAGCGCACAGAAACACCTGAGTGCAAAGAGAAGGTTTTAAACTGGAACACAGGAAACCTGTAAGCGCAGCAATATATCTGAGTGCAAGCGTACAGTTTGAGCAGAAGCAGAGCAAATCTAAGCGCAAGCAGGCACTATTTGAGTGTGAGGACAGGGTTTGAGGCAAATAAATACATATTCTGAACGTGAAATCAATAAAGTATGCTCTCAAATTTAAAGACCACGCTCTTGAATAAAGATAGGGAATAACCCCCATATGTATTCCTATGTGCATCACACTGCAGCAGTCACGTCCGTGCAGCTGATACTTTCTCTCGCTTTCCTTCTCATACTGCCTGTCACTTTCCCTCTAATCTTCCTGTGGTTATTGTTTCGAAACACCGCTCTGTGCCGCTGCAGAATGTAGTGGACTCGCGGGAGCGAGTAGAGGACGCGCGAGAGCGCGCAGCTGGCGGTCCGCTCCGGGGCTCAGTCTGCATTTCATCCAACTTTGCATTAACGAAACAATTTCACAACAGACCCTGACAAACTCACAAACACACAAAACAAATGATTAAAATGAGTGACTTACTTTTCCGCCGTCAAAACACTGCTTCTTGAAAGACTCTTCTTTGCAGATGAAAAAATCCTTCGATTTGTCCCGATGCAGAGGATGTTTTGTTTGGAGATGCCGGTCCAATTTATTCATTTTCAAGCTTTCGTTACTGAGCACCTCTCCACATAAAACACACTGAGGCCGCTCCTCTCCATTTCAACAGCTTTTGTGAAGCCAACGTTTAAAAA
>NW_011356885.1:0-2333 GCF_000735185.1 Notothenia coriiceps
ACAAGGGTCTGTAAATGCAGTGAAAACAATTGACCACAGCAAATCTTTTATATTAAAAATGTATTTTTTACTTTTGAATACTTCATTATAAAAAATGTATTGAATAATTTAATTGTTATATGTGTAGACATATAAATCATTTGTCAAAACAGGGCTAAATTTGATTAAATTATAAAAGGTATATGTGGTCAAATGAAGAGCCGTTTGAGAGCCGAAAGAGCCGGCTCTTCGTGGTGAGCCGAGCCAAATGATCCGGCTCACTAAAAAGAGATGGAATTCCCATTACTAAACACAACTGCTGACCAGCCGCAGCACCGGCAATTTAACTGCTGGGAGAAAAACTGACTATCAGATGTAACGTAAGAGAGATTTTGTCAAAGTTTTCATTTAGTAAACTACATTTTCGTCTCGTCACTTTGCGTCAACGATATTGCATGTTGATTTCGTTACAGTTATTGTTTACTGACGTCGGTGCCGTCTCGTCATCGTCTCGTCTTAGTCATGGAAAAAGGTCGTTGACGAACATATTTCGTCATAGATTTAGTCAACGAAATTAACACTAATCGGAGGTGCATAGTTTGAACAGTAACAATTCAAAGCAAATAAAGTTCAAGTGTCTCTGAATAGTTCATAGGTCTGAAGTGTTTTGTGAGGAAAAGATCACTGCTCATCACAAAGACGCATGTATAATCAATCAGTGTGAGGACACAATCACAAAAAGATCAACAAAGCAGCATGGCAGGTAGGGGAGGTTGGCATTTGAAAAGACTCTTATGAAAAAGTTACACAGATGTCCTACTTTGGACATAAAAAAGATGACAATGGTTTGTCTACAGTTGCCACGAGGAATACAAAGCAAACACTGTGTTGCAATGCTTCGAAACGCTAGAGGCAAACATGCTCTATCTACATTCAGGACATCTTGGTGACCTATTATTCCTCTTCTCCGTCATGTCTATATCTCCTCATTAAACAAGATGAATCAAGTTTGGAGGAAGGATGAATACATAAATACACGTTGCCCTGGTGACAGCAAGAGGCCCCCGGGGCTCTGCAGTGAAGTAGTGAAAAGATGTTAGTGGAGAAGTACAACAAATATATTTGGAAAATCAAACTGCATGGTGTACTTGGATTAAATGAAGACAGAGAGGTGTTAGATAGACCCGTTTGTGGATTGCTATTACCATTTGTTTTTGTAAAGATGGCTTGCATTCCAATTCAAAATGCTGTATTCAGGCAGATGTAGTTCAAGAGAATCGTGATTCACAGAGACCCTATAGGTCAGTGACCACCAACTGGCGGCCCGCGGGCCACATCCGGCCGGCCAGACATTTTCATCCGGCCCGCACGACGGGGTTGACAGTGCGTTGGCGGAGTGGTTACTGCGTCCCCACCCATTTTTTTTTTTACAACGTCTCGTGATTAAGGTGCAGTACCGGAGTCCAACAGAGAGGCAGCAGTTGCAGGACAGTAGACTGCGTACTGCGAAACCTTCCCTTCCTTGAAGAAGAAGTGATCCTTCGTTGTGAAAAGTCTGGTTAATGCCTCCGCACCACAGCAGTAGCCCCGCTGCGACAGAGCCCAGCAGAGAGGCAGGGGCTGCGGGACAGTAGCCTAGAAGCAGGTTTGGGTTGTAACGGAATACATGTAACGGCGTTACGTAATCAGAATACAAAAATCAAGTAGGCTAACTGTATTCAGCTGGCGTTACATTTGAAAAACGAGTAACCTGATAACAGTTACTTTCGTAAACCTGAAGTGAATACATTTTGGAATACTTATTGGAATTATTGGTGGAAAAGATTCCTCACAAAATGTAATATTCATTACCGGCAGAACTGTGTGCACACTGCACAGCGCTGCAGCATGTCTGAGCGAGAGAGAGATGCAGCGTGTCTGTGAGGCCCTGCCCCCGCACGCAGGTGAGAGAGAGAGATCTCTTTTAAAATATATTGAAACTTAGAAACGGAGATGGATAGATAAAATGTGCAAGATAACGTTTATGTAGCATTTCTTTATTGTCGAAATGATGACATTTCATAACGGGATCAAATCAAAGTGAATGGCCTGCTGCTGCTGAATGCATGGGGCAAGTGACTGGAAACAGTTTTAAAAGTTATTACATCGTTTCAGATAATAATAATGATAAATCATTCTATTTAGGGGCGCCTTTCAAAGCAACCAAGGACACCTTACAATTCATAACATATTCCAAGGAAAGGTTTTAAGACAGTACAAAGAATGCAGTCCGGGTGATGTTTTTTATGTGGGGGTGCAGATGAGAGAGCTGCCAGAATGACACCAAGATGTTGTGTTTGAGTTCTTGATAAGCC
>NW_011356886.1:0-13683 GCF_000735185.1 Notothenia coriiceps
TTAAGAGGTTACAATATAATGTTTCCATAACCATATTGATTAATATATATTGTCTTATCAATGTGTCGTGAGAAATAACTTGTAAAAAGGATTACTTTATGACCAACTGATAATCTTTCTTTCTGTCTGAAACCCTTCACCCCGTCATTTATGGCTCAGATGACATTTGTAGATTACTGTGCCTATCTAAATAATCAATGGATCAATAACATAGTTCAGGCACGCATTTCCCCATAGAGCATAGAACATTTTTGACAACATTTGCTTTTCCTGATAGGAAGTGTAGGGTTCAAAGGGAATGTATCTGTACTTCAGGTGAAGGTCGCTATAGGATACAGTGGTTATCGTTGTTGGTGCTTTTTACCACTCTAGTTACATATTATTCAGGGCAGTGTGGATGGTGAATAGCAATTCAAATATTGTTGCAGGTTTTACTTTAAGGCAATAATTTAAATGTTTCTACAGGTTGCAATTACAACGTTGCTAGGAGGTAAGAACAGTTACGTTTCCAAGTCCTCTTGCAATGCCTTGTTTTATTTGCTCAATCCCTTTATATTGTCTATTAGCCAATGACCTAATGACCAAAAGTGCAAAACAAGTGTTAAAATGATCCACACTTGCTCAAGAGTCCAGCACCCTACTGCCGTGCTCCAATGAAAAGGCTGAGATAATGGGACATGGTACAGTAATGTACTTGATTAGCTTTGCTAAAGACAAATATTTGAAAATATGTCAAATAGAAAAAAGGTTGACCTAAATAGTTTTTTCTCTTGTGTTAATGAATCAAAACAGGCAAAGATAATTAAGCTATTTGTAGGATAGCCTCTCTTACCTCTTTTTTCACAGATAAATTAAAAGAAACATGAAATTAGAAAGATAATTCGGGCAAAACACTTTCTTTGCAAAGTTTCTAAAGAAAACAACATGAAAAATGTCAAATTAGAATTGTGAAACATTGTTATTCATATATTTATAATATACATTCATTCGTGAAACCAGTCGCTTTGTAATGCAAAGTGCCTCTGCTGATAATAGTTTATGATAGTTAAATTAACAAGAAAACATGGCTGGTAAAAGAGATTATCTACTGTGATTCCGTCGTTTTTAAAGTGCAAATTAGTTTAAAAGACATGTTATGGGAGAAATCAATCCAAGTTCTTTAAGGCATATTCTGACTTTATAATAAACGGCCTGCAAATGTGAGCAAAGAGGAAGATGCAGTTATCACAAGTCCAGAGTCTTTCTGAGCCTATCACACAGCTGCAATAAAACAGTGTCATTTACATTGCTTGGATGTGATATCCATCTTTTAGCTGATGCAATAAGAAGAAAACAGAATTGCTTTTAAAAGCTTGGCTATCAGTGGATAATATCAGTATATCCTTTGCATGCCACAATGAAGTACCTATTATGGGTTGCTTTGCTGTTTTCTTTTGGTATGTACGGTTGTTGCAATGAGTTTAACCCGCAGGAAGACTTCATGCTTGTTGCGGGCCCCCTGAACGATACATTCGACTGCAGTCGTCCAGTACTTCCAGGCTTTGAACAGCACTTTGAGCACTTTGAGTACCTCCAGAGCAGAGGGGTGACCCACTTCAAAGTACCGCTGTCATGGGTTCAACTCCTTCCTACAGGCTTCCCCGGACACCCGCAGCAGGCCGTGGTCACCTGCTACCAGACCCTGATGAAACAGCTGCTGGAAGTGGGCCTTCAGCCTCTGGTGGTCCTGCATGGATCCACAGTGCCAGACTCTCTGAGATCAAGGTATGGAGGCTGGGAGAACCCTGAGCTGGGAGACATGTTCCAGCAGTACGCTGAGTTTGTGTTTGGAGAGTTTGGAGAGCTGGCACTCTCCTGGGTGACATTTAGCGACTTGGATTATGTTAGGCATGACCCTGGTCCTCTGCAAACTATCCTGAAACTCAACAAGAACATTTACCAGCTCTACCATCAACGATTTCCTGAAAAAGGTGAGTAAGACTGCAGAGAAAGCTCCTGTTCGTAGGATTGGCAATGTGTTACTGTGTTGTAATAGTTAAACACGACGCTTATTTACACTTCATAGGTTGTTGAACAGATATGCCCGTAATTCTGCCCCTGAAAACATGTGTCTAGCTTTAAGAATCAGTAAACTACCTGTATGCTGTTCAAACGTGTCTTTTACTATGCATTTCAATAATAAACTTGTTCAAATAATAATAAAAAAATGAGAGATTTTAGTTACTAAAGTTCCTAAGTTTGGGTTGATGCCAAGTCAAGAGCTCACTTAGTCAAGTTTGAATGAAATTCCTTCCACAAGGTATGGCTGTTTGTGTCCCCTTGATGCTGTGTTTGACTCACCTCCAAAAACCAATGTTGTATTATGTTGTCCAGCTTGCTTAATAAAAACCTTAGATACTTTATAAAGCACTGTGAGGCCTTGCATTCTCAATATTAATGCTTCTTTAGCATAGAGCTCTTGAAGCGCGTGGAAGTAAAACTCTGACAGTAAACATGGACAAATAATGGACACTGCTTGAGTATTTCTAAATAAATGGTATTGTAAATTGTGTATTTTAGTGTATTTTTCCTTAGGGTCAGCCTAGGGTTAGGGCTTAAGAGGTTACAATATAATGTTTCCATAACCATATTGGTTAATATATATTGTCTTATCAATGTGTCGTGAGAAATAACTTGTAAAAAGGATTACTTCCTGACCAACTGATAATCTTTCTTTCTATCGGAAACCCTTCACCCCGTCATTTATGGCTCAGATGACATTTGTAGATTACTGTGCCTACTGTATCTAAATAATCAATGGATCAATAACATAATTCAGGCACGCATTTCCCCATAGAGCGATGCCCAATGGCCTTTTTCTGCAGATTCATCATAGTTAGTGTTGCTCATAACATTAATTGGGCTCTGTGTTATTCAAAGAAGCTAATGAAAGCCAGCATTATCAATACCAGTACAATGAAACAGAAGCAGTTAAATAGAATTCAGCTATACTAAATAATAGTGTCTTCATTGTTCCACAGGGAGACGTCTGTCTATTGGTTTGAGAGCTAGTGATGTGGCAATCCTTCCCAAGATAAAAAGTTCAACCAAGGTAAGCTGCATCTTCTGATTTCTTACATTTTCTTTTTTAAGCAGTTGCAATATAAACTTTTGAAAATAGTAAGCATTATAAATAAAATAGTTAGTCATGTCTAGGATTGAAAGGGAAATGTTAACATAATTCTGTGGATGTTGTGTGTTGCATCTCGACAAAGTGCTCTAGAATATTAGATGGTCCTAGTGGTTGTATTTTGTATATCTAATATGGCATAAGTGTTTTATTAGCCTTTCAAAAATGATTTATACCTTTACTTATCTTAACATTCTGTGTCAGCAACTTGTTGCCATACTTTATTTGCCCTCTTACACACATGTATCACAGAAAACCAATATGTTAAGGTTACATTAGTGTATTCACATTATACAAATTGGCCACCATGTGTATGAAGTAGAACAGAGTGTGATTTGGTTGTTTTTCTATACCTGTCAAAGATGCACATTGACAGTAATAAATCTATTTTATTCAGATTTATGAAAAGGGACATTTTTACTATGATCAAAAGGAAAAATAAATGATCCTGTGAATGTCTAGTAATGTAGACCCTACGACAATAAAACATAAATAAGCATTTATTTATTTATACCCAATAATATTCACGAGTGTTATAACATACCCTACTGTATCTCCTTATTTTAAACAGATGGATTTCTTGTCAATTCACATTGAATATGAATGTGAATCAGCAAACCTTGGTGAGGAGCTGAGGAGAGTACAGGTACGGTTAACATTAATGGGTGATCTGAATTCATAAAATGTTTTTCATGTTTTGTATTACACTGTAGTCCTTGTATGTTATGTTGTAGGTGTCCAGTGGAGACTTGCCTATCCTCATATACGAGATGACTGTTCACGGTTGTCCCTACAGTCAATATCAGGTTCTTGGCAATTTCTTACAAGGTAAATGTAATTTTACCTGACTTAGTACTACTGTGTTATTCAATGTTCAACATATAATTTTCAAATACCAAGAAAGTAGAGAAAACATCTTCCTAACCCTAACCCCAACCCTAACCCTTTCCATGGAACAACATTGTCTTCATTGAATTAAACTATAACAATATGTCTTAAAAAAACATTTACTGAGTTATCTATTATTATTCTGTGATTTGTCAAACAATCCAATGCACTTCAAGAGCTAATACACACATACTTGTGTTTGCACTCTAAAAGGGACCATTTAAAGAAATATTGAAATATGCCTGTGCTTTTTCTAACCTCAAATATTGTGCGCTGCTGAAATCCTATAAAACAATAACTCTGGATGGAGTAAGTGTTGAATATACATTTCCAACACAATCTGAAACAATCTTCTGTGTTTTTACCAACCAATGAGAACAAAGTTGGCCTATTGTGCATTTTAAAATCATTAACTTATTTAGTGTGTTATCATGTAATCCTTTTAGCTATGTAACAGAACAGTTTTTACAAGGAAAATCCCATACATTGTGGGGCACAGCTGTAATAGGTCTTGTTTTTTATTTTTTATGTGAATGCAATAAACACAGCTCAGTGTGTTAAACAGGTAATGCTGCTGCATATTCTAATGCAACTCAGGTCTTGATATAACAACCAAAATGACTGCATCTGCATGTTATTATTGTTGGTCATATAACTTGTATTAACTTTGTTTTGCACTCATTACAGTGTTAATGAGCAACGCTGACCTGAAGATTGTCGGATGTGACACAGTGGATATGTTGGGTGAGCCGGAGACGGAGGACTTCCCAACCAGGTAACCATTTATCCTGGTGAAATGTACAGTTGCATGGGTATTGACAGTTTGCTTTTGGATGTTAACATTGCTTTGCATCCTTATTTTTCAACAGTCATGCCATTTCAGACATCAATAGAATTTCAGCATTAAGAAACAATTATCAGAATGTGTGGAATCAGTTTGCGGCTCAAACTGATCGGGATCTCTTCCTGAACGAATCCTTTCCTGTTGACTTCCAATGGGCCACCTCCAGCGAGTCCTTCAAGGTGGAGGGAGGCTGGGCAGAAGATGGGAAGGGGGAGTCCATTTGGGATCGTTTTGGTCATGATGGTCTAGCCTTTGCCAATCAGACCGCTGATCTCGCTTGTGACAGTTACCACAAGGTGGATTATGATGTATACCTCCTGCGAGGTCTTCATGTTAACACCTACCAGTTTTCCATCTCTTGGGCTCGTATTTTCCCCTCGGGCCACCGGTGCAGTCAGTCGGAGAAAGGTGCTCTCTACTATGACAAGCTGATCAATGCTCTCATTGATTCTGGTATACAACCTGTTGTCACTCTCTACCACTGGGATCTGCCCCAGGCCCTCCAGGACTGTGGTGGATGGACCAACGCTTCCATTGTTGAAGCCTTCAAAGACTACGCAGATTTCTGCTTCTCCAGGTTCGGAGACAGAGTCAAGACCTGGAACACTTTCAGTAGCCCCTGGGTGGTGAGCCATGCTGGGTACGGCACTGGTGAGCATGCCCCAGGAGTGAAAGACTATGTGGTGGCCTCATACCAGGTGAGGGCAATATTTATACTATATTGTAAATACATATTGACACACAGCCAACCTCATGCAATTACCTCATTATTTATGTTATCTATGCAGGCGACTCACAACATGATCAAATCCCATGCTGAGGCCTGGCATGTCTACAATGAGAAGTACAGGAAGACACAAGGAGGCAGAGTGGGCATTGCATTGAACTCTGACTGGGCTGAACCCGTGGACCCCTCCAGACCAGAAGACATCGCAGCTGCAGATCGCTACCTGCAGTTCATGCTGGGCTGGTTTGCACATCCCATATTTGTCGATGGAGATTATCCTGCAGCATTCAAGACTCAAATTGAACAGAAAATAAAAGAGTGTCCTCTCTCTGAGCCTGCAATACTCCCAGTCTTCACAGCTGAAGAGAGGAAGAGGATACACGGAACCGCTGACTATTTTGGATTGAACCATTATACCTCCCGGTTAGTCAACAACAGTGTTGGTGGCTGCACCCCTGGTCCTCAGGGGGTTGGCAACTTCCAGTCACACGTAGATCCCTCATGGTCCTCAACAGCTTCTGACTGGATATATTCTGCACCTTGGGGTCTCAGAAGGCTTTTAAACTACATTTCCACAGAGTATTTGAACATTATCAAAGTGCCTATACACATTACTGGGAATGGTATGCCTACTGAGCACATTGGGGACAGTCTGAATGATGTCAGTAGAATAGACTACATGAAGAGTCACATCAATGAGGCCCTTAAAGGTGAGTGTCTAGAATGTATCTAATAGGCAACCACCTTTTACCCTGTGTTAAAATAATATAAACTTTGATGTGCTGTTGCGTGTCTTTTTTTTTTTTAGCCATTTTCTTAGATGGAGTGAATGTGCAGCGATTCACAGCGGAGTCACTCATGGATGGCTTTGAGGGAAAAAAAGGCTACAGCCAAAGGTTTGGTCTTCATTATGTCAACTTTGAAGATGCAGACGGACCAAGAACCCCGAAGCAATCTGCATATTTCTACTCTCAGGTTATAAAGCAAAATGGATTTGGTGGCCACAAGGGGGAGTTTTTTAATTCGGCAAAGATGCGATTTACTCCCCGTACAACTGCTTTACCACCCTCAGAGGTTCCCTCTAAATCAAAGGTTGTCTGGGAGAAATTCTCAATTCGGTCAAATTTTCAGAGAAAACTCTACCACTACGGCACTTTCCCACAAGGCTTCAGTTGGGGAGTATCATCTTCGGCCTACCAGATTGAAGGTGGCTGGAATGCTGATGGGAAGGGGCCCAGCGTCTGGGGATACGATTCGACCCAAAATGGCAATATTCCAGATAATGCTAATGGGGATGTGGCCTGTGACAGCTACCACAGACTTGAAGAAGACTCCTACATGCTGCGTGCTCTGAAGGTGAAGTCGTACAGATTCTCTTTGTCCTGGTCCAGGATCTTTCCTGATGGTCAGCGTACATCTCTGAACCAGAAAGGTGTTGACTATTACAATAGACTCATTGATGGCCTCTTAGCATATAACATCACTCCCATGGTGACACTGTACCACTGGGACCTTCCTGAAGCTTTGCAAAAACTTGGTGGCTGGGACAATGTAGAGATGATTAACATTTTTAACGACTTTGCTGACTTCTGCTTTGCCACCTTTGGCGACAGAGTGACATTCTGGATGACCTTCAACCAGCCTCATACAATTGCGTGGTCAGGATATGGACTTGGACAGATCCCACCCAATGTTACAAATCCAGGAATTGCACCATACAGAGTTGCACACAACCTTATAAAGGCCCACGCCAAGGCTTACCACACATATGATGATAAGTATCGTGCATCCCAAGGTGGTCTTATATCCATTGCCCTTAATGCTGATTGGTTTGAACCTAAATATGTTAATGTTCCTCGTGAAGTGGTGGCTGCTGACCGCGCTCTACAGTTCCAATTAGGTTGGTTTGCACACCCTATTTTCAAGAACGGTGACTATCCTGATGCCATGAAATGGCAAGTTGGAAACAAAAGTGAGCTCCAAGGTCTTAAAGAGACAAGACTACCTTCATTTAGCGAAGAAGAAAAGATGTTCATCAAGGGAACTGCTGACATGTTCTGTGTAAATCATTACACTACAAAAATTGCACAGCATGCTACATTGAGACTTAACCCTGCATCATATATATATGACCAGGACATGTCAGAAGCAGAGGAAAGTGATTCACCAACTACTGCCATCAAGAACCAGAGAGCTGTCGCATGGGGCTTGAGGAGACTCCTCAACTGGATCAAAGAGGAGTATGGAGATCCAGAGATTTACATTACTGAGAATGGAGTTGCTACAAATTCAAAGACAACTTGGGATGACTCTGCCAGAGTATTTTATTTCAAGACCTATGTTGATGAGGCTCTGAAAGGTGCGCTGACAAACATTTCTTAAGATAAATATCTATGATGGTAATTAACTTTAACTAGATTTGTAGTCTTGATCATTATTTGTGTGTGTTTGTTTTAATGACAGCATATGACCTTGATGGTGTGAAGGTAAAAGGATACATAGCAACATCTCTCATGGATTCCTTTGAGTGGCTCAACGGGTACAAAGTAGGATTTGGGCTGCACCATGTGGACTTCACTAACCCAATCCGTCCGAGGACACCCAAGTACTCAGCTCATTTCTACTACCAAGTCATAAAGGACAATGGCTTCCCGTCAACAGATGAAGACCAACTCATTTATGGCCATTTCCGCAAAGATTTTATTTGGAGTACTGCAACAGCATCATACCAGGTAACTGTTTACATGAAGCCCCTTCATTAATGCTGGATCAGGGAATTGACCAAATATTCCTCACCTCTGTTTTTGTCTACTTTAAATCCACTGTCTCCAGATTGAAGGGGGATGGAGAGCAGATGGAAAAGGCCTCAGCATCTGGGACAAGTTTGCTCACACTCCTCTCAGAGTGTTCAATGATGATAATGGGGACATAGCGTGCAACAGTTACAACAAAGTAGAAGAGGATGTTGCTATATTGAAGCAACTTAAGGTGACACATTATCGTTTCTCCATATCCTGGCCGAGGGTGCTTCCTGATGGCACAACCAAGCACATCAACGAGGCTGGACTCAACTACTACCACAGACTGGTGAATGCACTGCTCGCAGCAAACATCCAACCTCACGTATGTGTTATTCCTGCCAGCACCCAATTGGAAGTTTTGCAATAAAAGGTTGGTTAATTTGATAAACCCCAACTGCCTGTTCTTTGTTATCAGATCACTCTCTACCACTGGGACCTTCCACAAGCTCTGCAGGACATTGGGGGCTGGGAGAATGATACCATTGTCGGCAAATTCAGGGATTATGCTGACCTCATCTTTAGCCGTCTTGGCCACAAAGTCAAATTTTGGATCACCATTAATGAACCGTACAATGTAGCCAATATAGGCCATGGCTATGGAGCAGCTGCCCCAGGTATGCTTTTAACCAATGCTCTTAAACCTATACTCTACCTCACACATTACCTGTTCCAATCTGTTTAGTTACATCGCATCCAAGGGAACGAAAGCTAGCTCAAACCATTTGTCTCTACCTGATGATGTGGTGCCACTGGCTAGGTTATATTTTTATATTCTTTTAGGCAGATTTAGATGTAAAAATAGCCGACTTTCTATATATGCGTACACTTCTCTACCATTTGGTTTGGAAACAGGTTTAAAAGTAAAATGTTTTGAACAGTATTACATGCTCATGAAGGCATTTTAAAATGTGTGTACAGGGATCAGTTTCCGACCAGGCACTCTGCCCTACATCGTGGGTCACAGCCTGCTTAAAGCTCACGCCGAGGCCTGGCATCTCTACAATGACAAATACAGGGCCAAACAGCAAGGAATTATCTCCATCACCATCAACTCTGATTGGTCAGAACCCAGGAATCCATACAAGCAGGAAGACATTGATGCTGCAAAACGTGTGGTGCAGGTACTGAAATAAATAATAGGAACAAACTAATTGTTGTTATTGTCTGTTCTCTAATGGTGTTTTTTGTGTGTCCTTGTGCAGTTCTACATTGGTTGGTTTGCCCATCCCGTTTTTAATGGAGACTACAGCAACATGATGAAGACAATCATTCGAGAGCGAAGTTTAGCTGCTAATCTGACAACATCTCGGTATTAAAAATAAATAAAAACTTTAAACAGAAATAATGGACATTTGTTGAACCATTATCAGGTAGATTTTAATGTACTGTATTCTATTTCTCCAGACTGCCTGAGTTCACCCCAGCTGAGATCAAGAGGATTAAAGGTACCTATGATTATTTTGGGTTCAACCATTATACCACCGTCCTGGCATTCCCTGTGAACTATGGAAATCTGCAGCACTACGATGCCGATAGGTAAGCAAGTACTGTGCAAGAAACAAGTGGCAGAAGCAAGTCATACATAATCATGAGAATTTGTACCATCATTTTTGTGAAATAAAACCATTTACTTGAATTAATCTTCTTAGGGGTACAGGAACAATTGCTGATCGTAGCTGGCTGGATTCAGGCTCGTCCTGGCTGAAGGTTTCACCGTTTGGATTCCGCAGGATATTAAACTTCATTAAGGCAGAGTATGGAAATCCACCTATTATCATCACAGAAAATGGTATCTCAGAGCGGGGGCCTATTGACCTAAATGATACCCTTAGGAGCTACTACTATGAACAATACATCAACCAGCTGCTGAAAGGTAATCTTGCTGTATTACTGGATGATGTCTAAACAAGACAGAATCTCTAATGGAGTACATAAAGCAAGAACTTCAGTGTATTTTCATTTCTAAACTTGTTCCTTTTCTCTTTCCAGCTTACTTGCTAGATAACGTGGATATCCGTGGCTACACAGCTTGGTCACTGATGGACAACCTTGAGTGGGCCACTGGCTTTTCAGAGAGATTTGGCCTTTTCTATGTCAATCACTCAGACACCAAATTGTCAAGAGTGGCTAAGAATTCTGTTACCCACTACTCTACCATCATCAACTGCAACGGATTCCCAGACCCCGCATTGGGACCCCATGAATGTTTCAACCCAGCGCCTGAAGGTAAATTGACTTTAACGTTGTATCTTTCTAAAATAACATTAAGAAGAACAATCAATAAGTTGTGGTTTAACTGCTAGACAAGTGGAGTCCTGTTGTTAGCATATTAAATGAGTTAATAAGTGACCTTAAGGGGTGAGTGGATTTTGTTACTTTGGTCGTTTGGTCCAACCCAGTCTCACGGCATTTCGTGTTATAGTCACAAACTTTAATCTATTGATTCGTGTTCACCAACACGATTTTCCCCTTTTTTTCGTTTCACACAGACCGATTTTAAAAGCAATGTATTTCTATTGTGCCTGCACCACGTCTTTTTGTCTGGTCGGGTCTTGGAAGACCGGAAGCTGTGTGGTTAATAAAAAACATGTTCTTACTCAATATCAAGCAACAATTATTGTTTTTATTTTAAATTTTATAATGTCGGACTTTTTTTGCCGTCAATGAGGAAAATAAATGGGGCTCGGAATACTGAAATATGTATTTTTTAAATATTGTTTTCCTTGAAATTTGTTATTTTTTCTAAATAACACACTGTTATTTACTCAAAAATAACACACAAATATCCTTGTTTTTATTTGTAATCTCTGGCTTTTTTGCCGTCAGGAACTACATTTTAAAATAAAGTCATTATCAGCCTTAACTATCAACAGAATTGCGTTGCCAGGCAACATCTTGGGGTGAAAACAGTATTTCCGGTCTCAAAGTTTTCATAGTAATCTGCAGTACTCATCAACTAAAAACATCAGTTTATCCTTGTTAATTAATTACACAACATTGATTGGTTTAAATTGTGTACAACGCTTTTGTGTGTGTTCTTCGATTCAGAGAAACACATAAGAGGTTTCTCAATACTCTAATTTCCCCTCCTCGACACCTCGGTCCTCCAGTTGTGACCCGGAAATGGATTTCAGCGCGCCATGTTGAAGGACATCTCATTTCTCTAAATGCACATCGAGGACCGAGCATCGAGGAGGCTCTCTGGAGGAGCTCTAACCGAGGAGACACTGATGGGTCCTCCACGGCTCCTCCACGGATGCATTTCCGGGAACGGTGGAAGCGTTACGCACGGCCGGACATATCTCAGCCAATGACAGCTCTGCATGCATCCCCTGGATATTATTTTAGTAACCGCTTGAACGGCGACGCGATGTTTACAGTGAGAACAGCTGTGAGGTCCGTGCAGAAAGCAGAGCAGTGTGTAAAATATATATCACTCAGTATAACAGGCCTACAATACTCTCTGTATTTGTATGCTGTAGTTTAGTAGATATCTACAAACAAAGAGTCGATATTTTTCTAAGACCATTTAGTGCTTCACATAATAAAATACGCAACGGCTGTAGCCTGATTATGCTTACTGTAGGTGTGTGTGGTACAGTGTGTCGGTGTGTGTGTTGTACAATGCGTAGATGCGGCGGACAGACGGGTCTCAGTTGGTTTGGTATCCTATGCTTACTTTTAATACTTGTAAATACAACTTTTGGCCCGTAATTTCATTTCCACAAACTTCTATAGTTTTTTCGGAGGTTAGGATCGCCAAAGACACTACACTACCCATAATCCCCAGCTTTCGTTTGGGACTACAGTCCCCGTGATTAGTCTTCAAGCTCTGTGATTGGATGTTGGAGTGGCAGTGCGTCAAGGTTACGCCGAGCATCAAACTTTGAAATGGAATGAAGCCACGGCAGACTATCCAAAACTGGAACGGGTCCAGCGCAAAAGACGTTTTCCCCAATTTTAGAAGTTGCCAGTATTAAACTGTGTACACCCCTGGAGGTTTAGGGCAGGGGAGTCAAACTAAATGAGTTACATGATGATTTACAGAAGCACGTTTCCCATAAACTACATGTCCCACACAATGCATCTCAAATTATACTTTTTTCTCAGAATTTGACTTTTTTTCTTCTAAATATGCCTTTTTTCTTAGAATGTGCCTTTTTCTTAGAATGTGCCTTTTTCTCAGAATTTGACTTTTTAAATGTCACTTCTGTTTTTTGATTGTGACTTGTTATTCAGAAATTGGCTTTTCTTTTTATATCATTTTGTGATATGCACACTGAAGAGACTTGCAATTATTTGCCCCAGACCTCTGCTTTCAGACATAGTTAATTATGAAGTTATTACCCTATCCAATAATAATCCAATGCAGAGGCAATGATGTAATATAATACATTATTTTATATATTTATATATGTTTTTATATAGTCTTAAAGTTACAACCGGCCCTTTGAGTGCAGCCATAATGTTGATGTGGCCCGCGGTTAAATTGAGTTTGACACCCCTGGTTTAGGGGATAGGAAACACATTGGTGTTATCAAATGTAAAACATATAATTAATAAATGGGTGAAAATTGCTTGTGTCCATAATGGACAGCATTAATATATACCCACATGACAGTTCAGGTCAGAATAGCTTTATTTAATAGCTGGTCTTATGTCTGTGACCCCATGTTGTTAATTTATATGCCTTGAAACATACACTTGTCAAGGTTCAGAGGCACATTTTGAAAATATGGCAGTAGTCATCGATCATCTTAAAATAAGATAAGATAAGATATACTTTATTGATCCCAAGTAATACATAGCAGCATGTAAAACATGCAATTTATTGTTACTTTGTAATTCTACTCCACTACAATTCAGAGGTTAACCTGGTATTTGTACTCCACTACATTTATTTTAGTTACTTTACAGATTTAGATTAATGATGTGAAATATAAACAACCCTTAAATCAGACTTTAGCCACACCTGAGTAAAATTCAGGTAAAGGTGATTGTCAAGTGCCAAAAATCAGGCGAGATATTTGATAGTTGGTGCTTGAGAAGAATAAAAATGTATCTGCAGATCCCTATACAGCATATTCATTACTCGTTATTCTCTAATAATAGTTAGCTCTATCTGGCTTAGTGGGTTGTCCGTAGGTGTTCGGATCAGGGGGTCACAGGTTCAAACCCCATTGCAGTCAGCATGTAGTTGTGTCCCTGGGCAAGACACTTCAATTCAAATTGCTCCTGTGGGGATTGTCCACAG
>NW_011356887.1:0-2742 GCF_000735185.1 Notothenia coriiceps
TGTGTGTGTGTGTGTGTGTGTGTGTGTGTGTGTGTGTGTGTGTGTGTGTGTGTGTGTGTGTGTGTGTGTGTGTGTGTGTGTGTGTGTGTGTGTGTGTGTGTTGTTGTTGTTGCCTCGAAACTCTTGAGTGTGCAACTAGCATTCATGATTTCTGTTGGGATGAGAGGGTTTCATTCTGGGTCGGTGAAAAGACCTTGGGGTGGAAATTACAATACTAACGGTGGCTGCCCTGTCCATGTGCTGATGATTGTTGTGATGGCGTGTTTCTCTTTGTTGGCTTTTGCCACAAAGCTTCTGCAAGCGGTTGTAAGTAAAAAAAAATTCCACATTTATTTTTACCTTCCTGTGTTTTTCTGCATTTGACTTCCTCCACTTCCTTTTCTTATAATTCATAATTGTATTCACATTGCTTTGTTTGCCTTTTCAAAGTGGTATTGACTCGATATTATTAGCAAGTGACCCTTTGAGAACTGAAGATATGACACCATTCCCAATACTTAAACTTGCTGTTTGATCTGTTTCTAAATGTGTTGATCACATTCCTAAAAAAGTTTTAGTCACAATGAATAGATTTCACATCATAAACATCAGCATTACCGTCTGCCAAAAGTTCCTCTTGTTCTTGTTACATCATTCCCTGCAGTCAGTGCTTTTGTTAATGTGTTGGCATACGACTCGAGCTCTTCTCAAGTCTTTCTCACCCACCTTAAATCTCTCATCTCTCCCCTGTCATTCACATTGTCTGCTCTTTCATAATTCACACCTCTGACGCACTCTCTACCCTTTCTCTAAGTTTTCTTCACATTTTCACATTTGTTTTGACACAAACTCCTGAAGTGCAACTCCAACATTTAACAAGTTCCCTCTGTGTTGACAATTTACAAACGTGTTGTGAATTCTGCCTGCTAATAAGGGCGCTAATGCATGTATTTTAGTTCTTTGAGTTGCCTGAAGTTTTCTTGTGTCTGAGCGAGGTCTTTGGTTGCATCCCACAATAACGCTCGATATAGAATACAAAAAGTGAGCTATGAATACAAAGCTGTCTCTGTGCACAGCAGCTATGCACACAGTTGGAGACTGATCAGATCTGGGTTGGTATAGATTACATAAAAGAATATTCCAGTGAATCGGATTCTTTTTTCTTTTTTAAATCAAATGCTCTCAGGTGTCTCAGAAAAAGTTTGCACCTTGCTCTTTTGAAGAGGATGGCAACTGTAGTGAGTGTGGATTCCCAGCTGGTGCAAAGGCTTCCAATGGGCAGTATTACGTTGAGAAACAGATAAGTCTGACGTCTCCTACTGTTTCTGTGGCAGAAATAAGGATGGAACATCAGAAGGTTTTTATTTGAAATTAAGTTATTCTCTCAGATTTAAGTGAACCAAAGGGATCAGGTGCAGGATGAGTGGGTGGCAGCAGACATATTCATGTTTCTCTGCAGCCATTGGCTTCAATGCGGTGCCATCTCACTGGCAAGCTGTGCCGATGTCTGTGTTTGACACCCACTCTCTCGGTAGGGTGGCACAATCTAGACTGCACTGGCACAGATCTCACGCCAAGCTCTTTCCTTGTGAAAAGATGGAGCATGCAGCGAGAAGATGGTTAAAACACACACAAAGAGGCAAAAGTGGAGAGAAGGTGCAGAGGAGAGATACAGAACCATGAAAGGCATGAAAGAAAAAGTATGAAAGACTAGAGGACATATAGAGCCTGGACAGGAAGGAGAAAGAAAGGGCAACGTTAGAAATCCAACAGTGGTGTTGAAAAGGGAAAAAAAAACAGAAAAGGCCTGAGTCCAGATGCAGTGTGAACAGGGGAGAAGCAAAAGGCAGGGACGGATAAATTGGTAGACAGAAATTACGAATGCCTAAGAGACTTTCTTTCTTCCTTCTGTTCCCTCCTAAGGAGAGCCAAGCCTGCCCTCCTGGCAGACGTCTCCTCCTCCACCCCGTCCTCCCCACCTGCTTCCCCTCCCTTTATCCTCTCACTATCCTCCTCCTCTGTCCTGTATGGCACACAGCTGCTCATACACTCTCCATGCATTAGGACTCATCTTCTAAGAGTGTGTCACTGAATGAACCCTTCAATCAGCAACATGTCTCAAAGAGCAATAAAGCTGGCTAGACGCTCCAAGTACACCCGTGATTTAATCTATTTTATGAATTGGGGCTGTCACTGTCTTTCTGTAAGCATTAGGAAGGGGGGTCTTGAGGGGGCTGGACTCAATATCATTTAACCTTTTTACAACAAAATCCCTATTGATAATTGTATCAAATCGTAGATCTGTTGTTCTTTCTTTCGTTTTTTTGAACGTGATAAAAGGATACAATGTAGATTTGTTTTTCCAATTTAGTATCCTGCCGTTTCTGCGTGCCTACTGTAAGTCTCAGTAATAATTTTGGAAGAGCTGTTGAACAAAACTGGCTATAGTTCATTAATGATGCATGTTTCTGTAGGCTATATGGAAAAAGGGACACATTGTCCAGTGCTGAAAGTGAGGCTGCATGTTATCTGTAGGCCTAAATCCCTTCGTGCATTAGTTCAGAATTTCATGTGTGTTGTTGCTGCCTGTACTTGAATAGGGATCCACACATCCTCACTGCTGAGAAATGTTCTCAGATCCAGGATCCAAGTGATGAATGCAAACTTTGACTAATGGCACATTTCCACTGCAGCGGGGTAGCCCCGTTTAAGCGTCCCTAAGCGTCCTCGCTCAGGCCTCGGGCTGCCTCGCTGGCCATCCGA
>NW_011356888.1:0-3960 GCF_000735185.1 Notothenia coriiceps
TTTACTCAAGTCAAAGTAAAGAGGCTTTGAAATGTACTTCAGTAAAAAGTACCCATAACTAGCAGCTGTTTTAAAGAGTACCTGACCTCCCTTTATATTAATAGAACAATAATGTCATTGTTAGCTAATGAATGTTTCCATGCTGAACAACGGCAACATGACAACGTTTTCATTGGTCCCTCTTCTTTAGAGAAGAGCAGGAAATGATGGATACACGGATCGTGTTCAAATCAATAGGCACGCAATGACTCTAAATAATAATGATCACGCCACCAAACACACATTCAAACTAAAGGAACCAGCCTGTTTGGAAAATGTGAGAAGTAGAAAGTACAGGTATTTGTGTTCAACATGTAAGAAGTAGAAAGTACAGGTATTTGTGTTCAACATGTAAGAAGTAGAAAGTTCAGGTATTTGTGTTCAACATGTAAGAAGTCAAAGTAAGAGTCAGTAAAGTACTGATACCAGAGAAATGTACTTAAGTACAGTAACAAAGTATTTGTACTCCACTACTTCCCTCCTCTGGTTTTTTAATTCCCTGCTACCGCTTTGTTTCTATCAACCCACCATCTCTGGATCAGATCTGAAAAACACTGCTGAATAATTGAATTACCAGAAAATATCAAACTTGTTCAAGCTTCTCAATATGCAGCCTGGTGTCCTTAAAAGTATTTTGTAATAAAATATAAACCGTCAATAACGTTTTAAAGGGGATTTGTATTTTCTTCTGGATTACATTTCTTTTTGAGGTATCATAAATATGTTTCTTATCCGCAGAAGTGAATGGAAACACAGACCGTTAGTCAGGAGGTCGTTTGCCGGTGATTGCGTCTCGAGGGGAACATCTACTTAATTTCTTACAATAACTTTAACGCCTAAATAAAACCAAGTCATTTCATAGCATCTTTGATTGGTTTTGCCTCAATGCTAATGCAGTTTATTTGTATGGGAATGTCATTCTGTAGGTTGAAAATTTGAAATATATTTTTATATACAATAGTACAACCCCAAACACAGATCTGACAAAGCTTTTAAAAGTGACTTTCTTTACCTCCGATGATGGCCGAGTCTCGGTTGACTCCATCAGGAATCACTCTCTCCTCGTTGAAGGGGAACTCTGCATCTGAGGACAGCAACAAAGAGGAACAATTCAAACCATATATTCACACAATTAAATTCATGCTACAAGCAACAAGACATAAAAAGTGGCCTTTGCTCTGAGTTGTGCTGAATTTAAACTACACAAGTTTCCGTTTTCAAAGCAAAAAGCCACAGTGCTCAGTTTATTGGCTTCAGCTTCACTCATTACATAAATCACTATCAACAGAATGGATACAGAGCATCCTTAGGGGATGACTGGTGGAGTTGATTTAATGTCTTTCCTTACAGATCCATGACAGGTTAAGAGGTTAATAACAGCTGCTGCTTCTGCCTGCCCACTACAACTAACACATCCAATTGCTGTGATTCTCCCTGAGTCACAGGGCAGGAAGATAAGCGGAGAGAGAGATGACAGGTGGAGATGGTGGGTGGTAAATGAGAACGAAGATATCATTGACATCTAAAATGACAGTTTCGTAAATTTGTCAATTTTGCCTGTAAAATTCTATTTAGGATCACGCCAAAACTAGCTTGGATAGAGCTGCAGACATGATGAATCAAGCCTAATTGCACACGACAACCAGCAATGTTGAGTGTTTAGATCTCCAGGGAGGTGGAGAGCATGAGTGAGATGGAGAAGAGGAGACTGAGAAGAGAGGAAGCGGGGAAAACGGAAAGCAACAGAGGGGAGAGAAAGTCATTTATCTGAGTGTTTGGATATAATGTCAAGAATTGATTGTGTTTGAAAAGATGAGACACAAACAGGAGAAGTAAAAACTAAAATGGAAAAACAGAAAGTTAGGAGGATGGGAACTGTAAAAAAACTTGATCATGGTGCATTGACGGAGAGCTGGATAAATTATAGATCAGATCTATAATTGGTTTTAAAGCAAAAATAAATACCATCCTCTCTGAGCTGACTGTGCATTTGGACCTGATCAATAAACCTGGATGGATCTCAGATGGCTCAGCGCTCCCTAAGGCACAGTTGGCTTCAAGTCTAAATAATGTGGCTGCATCCTGAATAATGACTCTGAGAAACACCAAACGCTGCTGTGCGACGCAGACACAGCAGATCTGAGGTCTGTGTGTGTGATATTACTGAAGGAAGTTATTACTCATTACTGCATTACTTCTCATGGACTGACAGCAGCATATTAAAGGGATGGTTTGGAAAATTTTAGATGAGGTATGAGGTCCTAATTAAAAAAAAAAAAAAAAATCAATATCAATTGTAGTAGTAAAAACGTTTTAAATATGTTATACACTAACACTGATATTGTTGCCTGCAGCCATATACTGTAGGGTATACACTGAGTATGGATAAATGCCTCATACAACCCCTCTATGTGGAGCGCTCCTCACCTGTGTTGTCCAGATGCCAGGGGTCAGTGGCGGCAGACATTGGTGGGATGGTGAGAGGAGACGACCCACAGTTGGACTCCAGCAGTTTCCCCTGGTAGGAGACGTGTGAGGCGGCTGCAGGCGGCCTGTCTGTCTGACCGGCTGTGGGCTGTGAGACGGTTCTCAGAGCAGACTTCAGCGGCGCGACGCCGTTAAACTGAACCCTCGAGAGACACCCGACGAAACCCGGGGTGTTGTACCGCTCGAAGACTGGGTCTATGTGTCCAGTTTCTGTTAAACACAGAGGTGGAGAGAAGAGCATGTTGTTATTGGTTATTGAGACTGTCAAAACTGTCGAATGGGACGTTAACTTATGTGGAGTCCATGCCCATAAAGTTGATCGATATTGGGAAACAGCAATCCCACTGAGCACAGCAGCTATTAAAGAGAAAGCATCAGCACTGACAGTAAAATGAACACACACACAAAACACTTTCTCTGATCAAAATCGCTCGAACTCTAGTGGGCACAAATGCTGCTGATGCAAGGAGAGTGAACCGATACCAGAATATGCATCCACACAAATGAAGTGGGAAGATTTTTGAGGAGGAGGGAACATCATACCATCGACCTCTTATGTCAAATTAAGACGGACAGTGCAAATAAATAAATACAGTTTAAAGAAAAGGGGGGCAGATGTTAAAAGCTGTAGTGACGTAGAACCACTGTAAACAGATGAATAAAGTATTAACACCACTCTGTCTGTGTGTCAGAGAGGAAACTATCAACTATAACTGCGATTTTGACAACTACCATGAGTAGAGGATAACCTGAGGTCCATTTATTGCCAAGGCAATCCAGACAAATTCCGATGTTCACAACGCAGCAATTTGTGCACTTTCATCTCTGCCTCACAGTCTGTTCTCTCTCTGCTTTGACTTTCATCTCTTTTTATCTTTCAAAGTGAATGACTTCAACACACAGGCTCACACACACACTGCAGCTGGCCCACAGAGCTCGGTCCAGACTGTGCTATTTCCCTGATCAGTCTGTGGATTACAGGGACTCTTAGAAGGGTTACAAACTGTTTATTTTAGAGCGTTTAAAAGATGTTTTACTGAACGTCATGTAGAGCTGGAAAGTTGCTCCGTCTAAGCTGATTTGGCATTCATCAAAAACGCTTTTGTATATCTCAATTAAAACAAAAGGTGATTCTCGTTGCCCGTTCACACACACCCACACACACAGACATGCATATAAGAGAAGTTGCAGACAGCAAACTAAATCATAATTAAAAAAGTTCGTAAAGACTTAAATGTTGCATAAAACCTCTCCCTCCAGCTACAGCACAAACCTGGAGGGATTTCAAAACTGTCTTCAACATTTTACAGTGTTGCAAAATGTATAATCCCTTACATTATCCCTGTGTGTGTGTGTGTGTGTGTGTGTGTGTGTGTGTGTGTGTGTGTGTGTGTGTGTGTGTGTGAGGTTTTAATGTTTGAATGCTCTGCTGCT
>NW_011356889.1:0-2308 GCF_000735185.1 Notothenia coriiceps
TTACAGTTTATTGAACCTTTTTATTCAGCCATTATAGATCATCTGGGCATCTGAGTGTGTGTGCTACTGTTTGTGGTTTGTTTTTAACAGTTTAATACAGTTAATTATTCAAAATGTTAGAGTTCCTTATTTTTAAACTGAAACTTGCACTACTGTTAAAAAATAAATAACAACAAATCTGGAATTATGCATTTGGGACTTTTTTTTAGCTTTTTCTTGTTGTACCGAACCCGTACCGAACCGTGACCCCCAAACCGAGGTACATACCGAACCGTGAATTCTGTGAACCGTTACACCCCTACTGACTACTAACACTTAGAAGTGTAGAAGAAGTCTGAATGCAAACCTATAGGAATGACAGGAAAGATGATCTTCAAACTTGGTTAAAAAAGTAAACAGCACTTTCCAGCAACAAGGCCTTTCTCAAAAGGAAGCGCAATGTTGATTGAGCAAGAAAAATATCTTTAATGGCTTCCCTGTTTGTTTGTTCTCATGCTTTCACAAGAAGACAATACAAAGACGTTGAGTATGGATAGTGGCTTGTTCATGGCCTTCCTGAGGAACAGGAATAATGAGAGCTGTAAATGGTACATTTTTCATCTTCAAATGGAGGACAAATTGGTTTTCCAATGTCAAGACTCTTTTGTCAAACACATATTTTGTGCTGTCTGTCAGGGTGCTCAAAGGCTCTTTTTTTAATCCTTTGTTCGTGTATAACACTTTTGACTAGTTTAGATATACGTATGTGCTCAAAGAAGCAACCAAAGTTACACAGAGTTCTTCAGCTGTAAAATGACTTTGTTTCTTCAAGTTCAGTGTTACAGCATCCCTGAGGCATGTCTTGTGACTCCTATTAATTTATAACGGGAAGGATATTTGTGGTTCCAACGAACCCGGTTCCAACTAACCCGGTTCCAACTAAAATGTTCTGATAAAGTGGAAGTCAATGAAGGCTCTGTTTAAATATCAGAGCACTTATTGTCTTCATTATTATGCGGTGTCATCATACGGTTCTAAATCAATATCCATCTAAACTAATCTTTTTGATGGAAAGTCAGGTCTACACTTGCTTTTACTGTCATAAATCCAAAATCTGGAGTCTGTAATTGATTATAAATATGCATCACCTTACTGTACATTTCAATTTTTAAAAATCCCAATTTATTAATGCACAAACCATTCTATCTCTCTGAGATAGAAATAACAAAATAATGCTAAGAATTAAATCAGTAGTTATAGATGGAGTACACATAATACTAGAAACATCCGTCAGTTCAAAAGCTCCACAAACTGCAGCCTCCAAAATGAAAATAACATTGAATCATCAAATCTCAAAGTGTGACAATGAACATTATAATCTTAACCGTTTGATCAGACTGCATTAAATGGCATCCTTTCAATTGGTGTTTTCTCTTGCATTGTATTCTATATTTTTTACGGACACATTTGTGGAGTCAGTACACGCATGCAATAATTATTTTTGCATTGAAGATTTGTTGAATCATTTCTTATGATCAGTTTGGATTACTCGAAGCAGATAAAAGCAAGAGGCCCAAGTTATTTTCAATTAACTCAAAAAGAAGCCAAGGCATACCAGCTTGTGCATTGACAAATCATTATGATTAGGGGTGTAACGGTACACGTACCCGTACCGAAATTATTCGGTACGGGCCCTTCGGTTCGGTACACGTGTACTGTGTACCGAAGTGTACCGAACGAATATAACGTTAAACGTAAATAATTGAGAACGTGAACAACTTTTTGGAAGTAATCTCAGGTGCTGCGTCGCAGCATTCAGAGTAATTTGCTCACATTGAGTTCAACGCGTCATAGAGCGAGCAAGTCATTTCATTGGACGAGAGGCATACTATCAGAGCTGGTCACAGGGATGCGTTCAAATTTAGTCAGTAATTTGAGGAACTGTCGAAATGGCGAACGCAGATAAAGTTGAGCTCGAAAATCCTCCAGCATCCTTGAAGTCTCCGGTTTGGGAAAATGTTGGTTTCGCAGTTACGTACAAGGATGACGGACAAAGACAGGTGGACCAAACCAAAGCTGTTTGTCGGCATTGTTCAACTAAAATTGGTTACACGGCTGGCAATACATCAGACTTGCACACTCATTTGAAAAGACATAGCCCAAACGTGAATATTACGGTACCAAAAGAAAAAAGACTGAAGTGCAAACCCAACTCCCACTAGCATTTAAGCCTCCACCACTCGCAAAAAGTTCAGACCGAGCCAAAGCTATTACAAACGCCAAATATTCTTATGTTGCCATGTTAGAAAAGCGCTACCTGGCTGTATCT
>NW_011356890.1:0-2555 GCF_000735185.1 Notothenia coriiceps
CTGCACCCGCACTGCGAGGGGGACCCAAGTTCCCATCAGCAAAAACACGTGGGTTTGCTATGCTGGCTCCAAAATGGTGGAATGAATTGAAATCAGGACAGCAGATTCTTTCGAATCCACTTCGATCAATAGAATTACTAACAAAGAATTGCTAACAAAGCACTTATATTAATAAAGGGCCGGCTTATCTAAAACCAGTTGAGTAGCACTTGAAATGTTTTAGCTCTATGAAACCTGATGTACTACTTATATGATTCTGTTTTCTTCAAGTTTATATCTTGTTGGTCGAACGCACTTATTGTAAGTCGCTTTGGATAAAAGCGTCAGCTAAATGCAATGGAATGTAATGTAATGTACCAGTGATATTCACGTTCGGGTGATGCCTTTTCAAATGAGTGTGCAAGTTTGATGTATTGCCAGCCGCGTAACCAATTTTAGTTGAACAATGCCGACAAACAGCTTTGGTTCGGTCCACCTGTCTTTGTCCGTCATCCTTGTACGTAACTGCAAAACCAAAATGTTCCCAAACCGGAGACTTTAATGATGCTGGAGGATTTACGAGCTCAACTTTATCTGCGTTCGCCATTTCGACAGTTCCTCAAATTACTGACTAAATTTGAACGCATCCCTGTGACCAGCTCTCATAGTATGCCTCTCGTCCAATTAAATGACTTGCTCGCTCTATGACGCGTTGAACCCAATGTGAGCAAATTACTCTGAATGCTGCGACGCAGCACCTGAGATTACTTCCAAAAAGTTGTTCACGTTCTCAATTTTTTACGTTTAACGTCATATTCATTCGGTACACTTCGGAACATACGTGTACCGAACCGAAGGGCCCGTACCGAATTATTTCGGTACGGGTACGTGTACCGTTACACCCTTACAATATGATGATAGCTTTGTTTGCCTATAGTTACCCACATGATAGATAACGACGCATTCAGGAGAAACCTCTGTTGTGATGGAAAGGGAACACAATAATATTTAATGTCTTTTTTTTTAAACAGATGAAAAAGAATTGAATCAACACAAAGCTCTTTTTGACTTAATGATTCTGATGAGATTGCATAAAACCAAAAATGATTAATATAACATTGCAAACTCAAATAAAATGTACCTAGCCATATTTTAAAGAAAGCATAACAACTGTCAACATTAATCATTCATATAATCCTCAAGCTATTCTAATGGTTGGCTGCCAAATACAGAATTTTTTTTTAAAAGATTGCCACAAACCTCCATTTAGTGTTTAAAATGATGGAGTAACACATTTTACAAAAAAAGAAAACTCTTAATCTAAAACACGTATATCTTTCAGACTTTCTATGTGTGAAAAGAATAAAACAAGCTGAGGATTTGTAGGCTGTCCAAGTAAAAAAAAAAATTTTTGAAGGGGTTCTGTGATACACAAAGCATCTTTACCCAAAACGATCTAGAGACACCATTGAAGTTTTCCTTAAGTTGGAACTGACTGCAGAATGGTAAAATATTTCTGATGTTTTATGTACTTTTAGAACTGCTGCAGGGAGAAGAGCAGCATAGGTCATGATGCAAATAGTGTCTTCCTGCACTTCTATTGAGCAGTTTATCTTTGTCAACATACTCCTAATCATAGCCTTAGAGGAAGGATCTCATTAGCACCAGTCGCATTCTGTGAGGAGCCCGTCATTATCTCTGTTGTGGTGATGGTGGTGGTGATGATGATGATGAACAACTGATTGATTTGTGCCAGCGGGTACAATCTTTGTTTCAGATAATTAAATATGCTCTTTCAAAGGAAATTTATTTTCTGCTTCTGGGATCCATCATAATGCTGAAATCAATATTTAATATCCTTGGATCAATGTTACGTGAGCTTTTATTTTGCATTGGTTCAGTCAGTATTTTATCAGGCGAAATGGTGGAAGATAAATAAAAAAACAGATCTTATAATGTCATGTTCTTTTGTGTCAAAGGACAATATCATTTTGAAGTCCTCGATACCACGTGTCCACGCTCTGCCTGTCTTTGAGGACTGCCTTTGATTTGGCCTCCTAACTGACTGAAACTGGAGACATAAAATCTGTGCATAGAAAAAAAGTAATCTTGGCGAGTTGATTATTGCCTTTATAAGCCAATGGCAGCTACTTATAGGCACTGAAGGCATGCCAAGCTTTCCCCACCAGCTGAAATAGCACTCAGTAAGAGCAACACTTTTAAAGACTGTGGAAAGTGTTGTTTTTTTACTCTTTAGAACTAAAGAAAAACGAATCATACAGTAAGGAGAGAGAGATTAAATTGTGTGTCTGCTCTAACTAGCTGGAAATGTTAGAATGTCATAGCGTACCACCTGTTACCTAGCAACATTTCCAAATAGGCTAAGCTAACTGGATTGTTTAATGATAATTAACACTAGTAAGAAAAGCTGATAAAAAGGAGTCTTCCTTTTATATGAAACAACGCAAAGTCAGGAGCCACACATGCAACCCAGTCTCACGGCATTTCGTGTTATAGTCACAACATTTCATCTATTGATTCGTGTTCACCAACATGATTTTCCCCTTTTTTTCGTG
>NW_011356891.1:0-2162 GCF_000735185.1 Notothenia coriiceps
GACTAAAACGTTTTGAGTTTTCGTCGACTAAAACTAGACTAAAACTACGAAGGATAGGAATGACTAAAATGTGACTAAAACTAATAACCATTTTCGTCTAAAGACTAAGACTAAATCAAAAACAGCTGCCAAAATTAACACTGGTATATGACAACTCCTGGAGGTTTAACATGCGCTCTCTTCTCTCTGAAAGGATGAGACTTACAGTTTTTCAGTTGAACCTGACCTGATATAATGCTGCTGCATAGAGGCAGTTATTCCTGGGTGAAGCTGTGAGTAAGAAATATGTTAAAACACAAGAGATGAGGGTGATAGGGGCTCCTGCTGCTGCACCACATCTCAAACTGACTCACGCTTCATTAAGTGGCCCTCGCTCCTTGTTGCTACGCCTTAAAAACACTTTTTTATGCGCTGGAGGCTATCTGGTGGGGCGTAACAAAACACAAAAAGTCCTCATAATGGTCAATAGTTAATGCACGGGTTTAACTTGGATTAGTTTCTATGAACTATTGAATAAATATCTGCATGTTCAGACAAATGAAGGGCAAGATGGACTTTCTACATGTAGGTGGAAGTGGTGAATCATGATGAAGACAGCTCTGACAATGACAAAGAACAATAACACATGATGATGACGATGGTAACGGAAGTGATTGCACCATCCTGCAGATTCTTTTCAGATGATTTAAAAAAGGTATTTTGTTCCGGTCGTGATCATGGGAGTTTATAATCGCAGTTCGTTAGAATTCCTTCAGTGTTCAGGTTCAGGAGGTTTTAACGGTTTCCTCGTCTATCTGATTTAACGCTTTAAAACAACTGATAATATATATATATAGAATAAAGCAGTTTCCTCCCTGCATGCTGTTCGGCTGACGAGCTCAACTCGTTTCTCATATGACTTTAGATCAAGACGTCCCACAACTTAAATCATATATCTGGTTCAAATAAAAAGTTCAAAACAGCAAAGTGAATGTTTAAAAAGTGGTTTCATATATATTTTAAAGACAGCTTCTGACTCCATTACAGGAGACCAGATGAAAGGCAGTGTTTTCCCATTACAATGACACATGTCTCTGAAACTACACCAAATATGTCATATCGAGTCATTTTAATAAATCATCATTCTAAAGAAGTGGAAAGATTGATCGAAAAGTAACATTATAAGATGCTAAAAATTCACCATGATAGTGTGAAAGCAACATAACAATTGTTTTGTTTTAATCTGGACATTTTCTTACTGTTTAAGGTCAAATACGGTTGAACAGTGCAAGGACTGACTTAGGTACGAAAGCTTTTATGTGCGCATCTCCTCTTGCTCGGAACAGTCTTCAAAAATAATTGAAACTGAGCAAATTGGTTCCACTGCCTGTTTTCAAAGCTTGGATAGGTGCGATGCTCTTTGATACTTGTCAATGTCGATAGGTATGTAAATGTAGCCCTGTAAATATGATGTCCTTTATTGTTTTACGTTTCATGTGTAACCTACTTGCTGCAGGTCTCCCTTGAAAAAGAGATCAATGACCTCAATGGGACCTACCTGGTTAAATAAAGGTTTGAAATTGAAATGAACAGTAAAATGTAATTGCTTTGAAAATGTTAAAAGCATTCAGCATTTTCTTTTGTAAATTGTGTTTTACAAAGTAAAGTAAGTAAAATCATAGTCAAGTCAAACCTGATGTTGCCTTAACATTAGAGATGACCAAAGGAAAAGCACCGTTACTTTGATTCAAATTAAACATTTCTGAGTTTGATAACATTTCGGAAAATGCAGGAACACAACTCAACTAATAATATAACATAGGTCCAATTGTTTTTAGAGTTTGTAAAAGGCAGGAAAAGTGATTTATTATACCTTTACCAGTAGATTCAACAGTAGAGAAAGGTGATCCGCAGCCATCACACATTAGAGGTGAGCTGAAAAAACTCTGAATCCAAACGCAAACATGTAATCAGATCTGAGAGAAGCCGTGTGTTGATGGAGATTTTCTCCTGCTGTAAAGACGTGTAAACTGCGTCTCCACGCACAGCTGATCAGAGCGTTATCTGCCTGTAAAATCAGCTGTTTGGGGTAGGATATAGCGTTTCTCCTGCCACTATTCCTGCCACATTCCTTCATGCTATTCTACCCCCCCCCCCCACCTTTACACAGTGAAGACAAGCAC
>NW_011356892.1:0-3695 GCF_000735185.1 Notothenia coriiceps
CCTATCCCCTCGTGTGCCTTGGCATGCCACTGATGTTGTGTGACGCATCTCTATTGTGGTCTATTGTAACTGGTTATGCACATGACTTTTTGTGGTTACAGAGAAGGATAACTCATAAAGCGGAGTCCTGTGTCACATCCTTATAAATAATGAAATAGTCCTTGGGGTTGTACTGTTATAAAAATGTACAGGGAATCTCATATACAAGGTTTGTGTATATGTGTGTTACTGTGTCATAGTGCATGAGATTCGCTCATGGATTCGCTGCCTCGAGTTCCGCTTGGCCTTCGCTACATTATCTTATCTGAAAAGGTACTGTACGTAATGTGGTAATGTACTCATAGGGTTAAAATTACTAGTTGATGAATAGAGTGCCACAGTGACGCGTCCTAAAACCCGGAAGTAAGCTTCCAGTTCCCTCGACAAAAAAGCAATGCAATTTCTCCATAGGATCATAAATCTATCGATTAGATTTATGATTCGAAAATTATAAAAGTAGGGGTAGACATGTGGAGATTATCCGACTGAACAAAACGTGATCCGTCTCTTAAATGTGTGTCAACCACAGACCTTATTCCGAGCTATTTTCCAAAATCCTATGGAGAAATTGCATTGCTTTTTTGTCGAGGGAACCGGAAGAAGCTTACTTCCCGGTTTTAGGACGCGTCACTGTGGCACTCTATTGGCTAGCCAATCATTAGAAAATGTAATGTGCAACTTCAATATTGGCTTAATCCTTTTAGGGAATTTAAGACGTCTCTGGTAGATTGTGATAGATATATTGCAATATTTTCCTACTTTAAAATACAATTAATAATCATAAAAAATAGACATATTATTATTATTCAGTTGCCATGTTACAATTAATGAAAACAGAGCGTTGTCGCTGTTTTCTGTTTTGTTTATTTCCATGTTGGTCCATGCAAAAACCAAACAGAATTGTTTGACCTTCAGGGCGAGGCTCAGTGTGCAACAACTTTTTTTGTGAGCTATAGAGACATCTACTTGTAATTTGCAAAAAGCATGTTTTAGCATTACCTCTATAGTTAATACGGTTTCCTTGTCCAGCTAGGATCAGATGGGAAGATGAATGTTTATTAAACGGCCTTAACTGAATCTATTAGGAACTGTAGGCACATTAAAATGTTAGGGAGCAACTGAAGAAGTGGAGAGACTCTCCTCTTACAATCTTCACCTCCTTTACCAGGCGTAGCTGCGCCTCCATCTACTCTATCCTTCACGGCACTCAGACTGCTGTTGTCTCTTAGCAACGCCGTCAGGCAAATCAATGAAGGGGGGAAAAAGGAGTGACATAGAGATGAATGAAGGGGGTGAGAGGAAAAAAGGTGAGGAAGAAGTGGGGAGAAGGGCAAATGGGTGTATGTCAAGTGTACAAAGAAAAGGAGAACCGTGGTGGAGTGAAGTTAAGAGGTATGGAGGGAAGAGAGGTAAAAACCTGCAGAGCACAGAGAGGGGAGGAAAGATGAGTGGAGGAAGATAAGGGAGATAACATAGGAGGAAAGACAGCATGAAAGAAAGTAGGGAGAGATGCTTTAAATGTCAGGCTCTAACCAAGTCACTGCATTTAATCATGTGTCAGTCATTTGGGACCAAAATGTAAACACATTAAAGTAGATTTCGAGGGAAAGTGCATGTTTTCCGTACACCTACGTTTTAAGGAAAACAAAACACTGCGAAGAGTTTTGGTTATAAAATATGGAAGGCTTTTTCGCCCTGTGAACTCCAGGATCTGACTTCAAATTCAGGCATTGGTAGCCTACTTATAATACAATACAAATAAAACCCTGAAACGATAAAAATCAGGGACTTAAGTAAGGCTTGGCTAAGACAAGTATCCACAGTTGTGAAAGTGTACATGTGTTATACAAAGCATCTCCGGCCGGGCAGAGGGGGGTGTAAAGAGCCGATGGCCTCATACACTGGGAGAATGATGCCTGCCTCTTTATCAGTGCCACAAAGATCTGTTTAACTAAGCTGAGTATGCTCCCCAAAACACCATGCAAAGAGATCATTTGGATGCATAAAAAATATGGTTTCATAGGCTCACCAAATCTCCGTTGGTTTCAACCACCGGTCCCTTTCAGCCTCCGCTGCTGCTGCTGCTGCTGCTTTCAGGCATCCAGCGTTAGCGACTCTCGTCGTTCATGGCATGCAGTCACGTTGTCTGAACCTAAACGTGTCTTTTTCACAAACTGCCTCTGGATACAAAGCAAACAAGCAACGGGATTAAAATGGAACTCGGATAACAAAAAAATAGAGGCTAGCGGTTTCCACGTAGCTATTCAAAGAGAGCGGTTACCAGATGCTGAAGAGGCTAAACCTGCTAACCTGCTCGCTGAATAGTAATGAGCTGTGGGGCAGTGTCCAATACAAGAGGAGCACCGAGGTTTGTTCTCCGGGACGGCCCTCCTCAGCGAGCAGGCGGGAGGAGGAGGCGGCGTCGGGTTGCGTCTTCCTGGGAGGGACGGTCCTCGTAAACCCCTGTTGCCAACGCTGTTATGCTAAATAGCATAAATATAGAACTTCCTGTTATATCTTTTCACAATTAAAATAGTGTTTGCTTTTCAACCATGAAATCATCACATTAAAGGAAATGTAAAACCATGCAGTATTTTTGTTTTGTTCATTTTGTATAGGCCTATGTATCTTAATGTGTGTATTTTTATCAAATATTGCTGTATAAACCATATCAATTCAATTAAAAAAACATTTAAAAAAACACTTTAATATAAATAACGATCTGTCCCATCTTACATTTTTTGTATTGCATATTAAAAGCTGATTTTATATTTGCCAAGCCAAACAATGCATGAAAGGATGGTTTCTTTATGGGTCTTTATTAACGCCTGCTTCCCATCCAGATAGCTAGTCTGGATCGTAGCAGAAGTTTATGTTTAAAATATTAATTATAACTTCAAAAATCTGAGCTTCAGTATAAACATTTTGAATTGGGTTCAAGGAAAAATAGTTTTGTATATATTAAAGAGTCAATCTAATCTCATCTTTTTGCCTGTATTGAATCCAATCGTGAACAATATAAATAAATGTTTAAAAATATGAGTATACATACCAATTCTAAAATGGCAAAAATGTAAACACAATAAATAGAAAGACATTGAAGTGATTTCTGTTGTTGACATGTATCCAAGTGTAACAGAGTTAAAAATGTGTATAAATAATTATTAGTTTATAAATTACGATTTAAAGGCCTATACCCATTAGTTGTTTGTGGCAACGTTGCCACTTTTACAGTGTTTCTCAATTGCTAAACCCACTATTTAGAATCAAAATTCATTTCTTCAAAACAAGAACATAGCCATCTAAACAGAAACACACTTGCCATAACTCTGAATATCTTTTGCAAAATGCACTTACATGACCAAAACTGAAAATACTGGTCACAAAAGAGAAGAAGTCGATCGAAACAGAACAAATTGTCCTCTAATGAGACAAATGTGTTTTCATAACTGAAACTCCGGTCACCATAATAACACATTCTACCATAACAATATACATTTCTTGCAAAGTGCTCTAAGGCACTCAAAACTAAAAATACCCCTTCCAAAACCAGATACCTTCTCCAAAAAAAAACATTTCTCAATGTGCAAAAAGGAAAAGACCACAATTACTGACTGTAAAAATGTATTGCTCTACTATCAACTATAGCTAATCCT
>NW_011356894.1:0-1298 GCF_000735185.1 Notothenia coriiceps
TAAATATTATTTTGTAGAATATCTTAGGCCCTCTCTGAGGGCCTAGAGGGCCCTGACGGCTCGCCACTGCTCTGATTGGTTACCGGGAGAGATGTGACTCACAATGTGAAGATTTAGTAGCTGCTCATAAAAACAACCTGTGCCCGAGATTTATGAGCATCACCATGGTTACATATCTGATAAAGCTGATTGCAGTTAGCTGTAAACATACTGCAGCATGAGCAGTGTGAGGCTCACGTTACTCATGCATACACTTTTTTAACAATGTAAAAAACATGCTCTAACGTTGTGTTAACTGAAAAGCCCATATAGTTCCCACTTAAAACTTAAAACACGTAAACTGTCCTTATGCTCGATGTGTTACTGCTCACACACTCAGGGTTTTGTGTAATCTCAGTTTTGATTCAACAGTCTGCAACTGTGACAGGAGTTGTAACACCTCTTGATTTTATTCTGCATCCTTCAGGTGGAGGAGCTGAGGAGCCGACATGAAGCAGAGAGGAAGGACAAGGCGGAGAGTCACAGTCAGAAGATGGAGTCTCTCAGACGGCAGCATGAGACCTCCACACAAGGTGGTTGCAGAACACACAGCACATTTTAAACATTCTATTACAAGCAGGTAAACCCATTAAAATATTTAAATCCGGGGGAAAAGGGATGTTTCATAACTTAGCCTGCATTCATGAGAATTAACAGTGGTGTTAATGTGCGCCAAGTTGTTATCATGGTCAGCCCTGATGTGTGTTCACTGATGTGTGTGTGGGATGTTTCAGAGCTGAAGAGGATCCAGCACACAGAACTGGAGAACCTGAACAAATCCCTGAAGGACACTGAAACATCTCTCTCTGTAAGACATGTTCATATGTCAATATTAACACATAAGTTACAAAGGAAGGTATAAACGGCAATGTCTTATTGAAACAAACTCCACTGACATCTAATGAGTAAGTAAAAAAAAGTGTTTGAGTCAGCATTTTAAACATTATTGGAACCAGATACATTCTGTACCTAAAGCAAGAGTTCAGCTAAGAACAATGAAACTGCAACACATTCTCACTCCCAACTGGTCACATATTGACGATCGGTCAGGGCCCCTTCAAGTCACCTTATTACGCACTGGCTACCCCTCGAGCGTCAGTTTTCAACGTGCAGGGCGTCCCATAGTAACCTGGTCTCACCAAAATTCTTGAAATGAACACGACTCCTTAACACCGCATTATGTGGTGGGGACACGGAATCTGCTAAATGACGTGTCGGCACCACGGAAACGACCCCAATGTAAAGTGAATGAGGATCCT
>NW_011356895.1:0-2089 GCF_000735185.1 Notothenia coriiceps
ATGAGGTGAGAAGTTCGGTCATTCGGGAGGGACTCGGAGTTGAACAACTCCTCCTTCGCGTCGAAAGGAGCCAGTTGAGGTGGTTCGGGCACCTAGTTAGGATGCCACCTGGGCGCCTCCCTAGGGAGGTGTTCCAGGCACGTCCAGCTGGGAAGAGACCAAGGGGTAGACCTAGGACCAGGTGGAGGGATTATATCTCTTCGCTGGCCTGGGAGCGCCTTGGGATCCCCCAGTCAGAGCTGGTTGATGTGGCCAGGGAAAAGAAAGTTTGGGGCTCTCTGCTGGAACTGCTACCTCCGCAACCCGACCACGGATAAGCGGGAGAAGATGGATGGATGGATGGATATTGTTTAAACTGACATGACAACAACAATTAATACGGTGTAATATACAGTATTTTTAGATATATATTTAAGAAGTAAGATATAAGGCAAGCGCTAGTATGTGTGCGCCAAATTCCATTATACTTTTAGAATTAGATGTGGGCCATTTCAAAATGGATCACAGGCCGCAGTTGGCCCCCAGGCCGTAGTTTGGACACCCCTGTTATAAGGAAGATAACCATTGAGGTGTAAATGATAACACACAGGGACACCTTCAGGAGGGACCTACCCCGATTTTTCCAAGTTTAGCTGCTAACTTCAGGGGGGTCAGTCCCTGATTGTTTTCTATCGTTTCCAACTGGACTTTCTTCTGAAGCTTGTTTTGCTGAGTAAGGATCTGGTCATACATCTTGGCAATCATTTCTGTATTTTCTGTCGTGTTGTCTGCTATGACTGCCAAGGCGTGTAAGACGGTGTTTCCTTGCGAGCCTCTGACGGTGGAGTCGGCTCTTCTGCAGGAGTTCTCCATGAGGAAGGACACGGTGCTGGGCTGGTTGGTGCAGGCGGCCAGGGAGAGGGGGAGCTCTCCTGTTGGAAAACAGCTCAGATAAATGAGAACCCCCCACAAACAGCTGGAGAGAGGAAATAAAGTATCTGGATGTTTTTGGGATGCGTTTACCCACCAAAATAAAAGCCCAGTCCTGCATGACGCTGGAAGAACTTCCCGTTGGCTTTGGCTTGCACATCTGCTCCTTTCTGCACCAGCAGAGTCACATGGTCAAAGCTCCTTCTCTCTATGGCGATGTGTAAGGCTGTCTGACCTGTCGTTTATCAAAGTGCTTTATTGTTACAGGAAACAAGTTTCAAGCAGGATTACAGTCTTTTATCAACTAAACCATTTGTGCCTGAAAGTGAAATCTTGAGTTTCAGGAAAGAAAAGTACTAACACCATGTGCCCCAAGATTGGATATAGTGCAGGGAAATGGCTCTCTGAAACTACCAGAAGCTAAGTATGGTGTTATCTATAAACTCAACAAGTGAATAAGAAAATATGCGATCCTATGCAGTGTAAAAGTAATTTTCTTATGGCAGATCATTTATTAACACAATGTTAGCAAATATTAAAAAATCCTGACACTGTAAAGAAATGTGTGGATTTTTTTATTTGGGACATTTCTTATGCTTTTTTATATTTATGGTAGGATATGATGCTAAGGATGTATAATAATGGAAGATTTGTAACTTTGTCATGTTGAATCAAATAATCTTTTAAGTCCCAAACGTACTGTATAAACTAGGGTTGCATCTCCACAAAATGCAACATAATATGTCAGAAATCTGGCAGTTTACTATTCTTTTTCCAGAAGTTCGATTTTTCAAGTTGTTGTTAGACTTGCCCACCACACATCGGGACCAGGTTTCAAGACTTGAGAGCAATCTGAATAAAAGTTGTGGCATTAGTCTTTAACATACTGAATACAGCCTTTTGACACACATGGGTTAAGGATTATGAAATTGAGGCCCTAAACTGTCTCTGGATAATGAGATCTGAAGGACACCTGTAAAGTGCACATCCATTAGTGCCTACATTTGAACAGTTCAGTATGTACAAGTCAACCCAGTCTCATGGCATTTCGTGTTCACCAACACGATTTTCCACTTTTTTTCGTGTTGCACAGCACAATTTTAAAAGCAATGTATTTCTATTGGTAGTCTCACGGCATTACGTGTTATAGGAAGACCGGAAGCTGTGTGGTTCATGAAAA
>NW_011356896.1:0-3291 GCF_000735185.1 Notothenia coriiceps
AACCTGAGCCCGGACTACTCTGCAGAGTGCTTCGTGATTCTGTGATGTATTGTATGTTCCACCATTAAAGCAGATTATTGTTTAACCCTTATCCTGGTGCTTTGACTTTTCCTTCTTGTAAAACAAACTCATAGAGGAACGCGCGGAGCAGAGGTTCTGCCTCAACATATGTGAAAAACTTGTGAAGACTTACAGAAAACGTTTGACCTCTGTCATTGCCAACAAAGGGTATATAACAAAGTATTGAGATTAACTTTTGTTATTGACCAAATACTTATTTTCCACCATAATTTGCAAATAAATTTGATTTTCTGGATTTTTTTTTCTCATTTTGTCTCTCATAGTTGAGGTATACCTAGGATGAAAATTACAGGCCTCTCTCATCTTTTTAAGTGGGAGAACTTGCACAATTGGTGGCTGACTAAATACTTTTTTGCCCCACTGTATACTAACAAAGGACTGGCTTATCTAAAGCCAGTTGAGTAGCACTTGAAATGTTTTAGCTCTATGAAACCTGATGTACTTATATGATTCTGTTTTCTTCAAGTTTGTATCTTGTTGGTCGAACGCACTTATTGTAAGTCGCTTTGGATAAAAGCGTCAGCTAAATGCAATGTAATGTAATAAAATGAGTTTCTGGGTATTTACTGATGTTTTTTTGTTGGCAGAAAAAAAGTATAACCCTTGTTTGAGCTTATGTTAACCACAGACCTTTTTTTAGGCATCTAACCACAAACATGTTTTGTTTTTTTAAACGCTGACTTCGAGATTATGGAACCGGACGTGGTCGAATGCTAAGTCTTTTCCAGGTTTTAGGCTCTATCACCCAACTACTGTTTTACACAACAGTTAGGATTATCTTCTATAGGACATATTTTAAAGTCTGCCTTTTCCCAAGCAATCGAGTGAACAACTTGGTGTCCACCAGGCGTGTAATGTATCTATTTACCACACTGTAAAAATATCTCAAGATCACACGCTTACACACTGTCTAAGGCACCATGTTTGGTTTAAATTATGAATATAGAAAGTCATAATCAGCAAGTAAAAATGTATTTACTCACCTTTTGAAAGTTGTTTGGCTTTTCCTTCAAGTAACATTTCTTTACTACGTTGTTCTGTGGAGGTAAAGTTGGTAAGTTTCATAAAATAAATTACTCTAAATGACTCTTATATAGAATGACACAGATCATCTCTGAGACAGCAAATAGGGCTATTTTCTTAGTACAAAATATGACATTTAAGTTGAATAATTCCTAAATACATCCTCAACATTTCTGAATGTAAATGAATGATTTATCATTTTTAAAGGCTGTAATATAGGAATGAAGCTCTTACCATCTCTGCGTCCTGTCACTAATGAGACTAATGAAATTGTTCTTATAGCTATGAACTATGTTCAAAAAGCACACCTAATACCATTGTTATGATTTGTTCGTTATTCTCGCGTCCAGGAGAGAAGCTTTAAAAAGGGAGACTAATGGAGTCTTTGAGAAGGTTCAAATGTGTACTTTAATTAAAAAAGGCGCGGTAATGTTACAAGCGGAATATTGTTCAGTGAGAAAAACAGCTGTCTTCTCGGGCTCTCGAGAGCGAATGAAAGGGCCGAGAAAACACACATCCACCGTCTAAATATCCTCCTATAGCTCCTCCTTGTATGCCGGTTGGCGCTGTAGGGGGTCCTCCCTCCTCCGATCTTCAATGTTCATTTTTGCACATAACAGAGGGTTCAGACATTGTACATTCAATATATAACTAAACACGCCTTTTCTCCTCCTTATCTCTTTCATGACTTTTCATTTAATACATTTTAAACGCTGTAATCAATACAGGAAATACTTCACGGCAGTTTGGTTTCCGGTAGTTCCGGATGTACCCACGTCTGTAAACAAAAACGTATTCAAATAAACTCATGGGAACCTGCCTGCAGACCTCCACTCTCAGGACAGTTCCGGTGCAGGCTGCACTCTCAGGACACCTCCACTGTCAGTAAGTGACGCTTCTGACGAACACGTTTTTTTTCCCGCCCACCGAAGGACTCGTTTGATGGAATTTTTCAAATCACAATGGAGACTCATCACGGAGGTGAAGAATCCGCCCACCGTGCACTTTGGGTCACTTTTGGTCGTACACTGGTTCTCGTAAAAGTTTTTTGCTCAAATGACACCATGGAGAAATTTAACAGGAGTTGACAGGGGACTCTGCCCGCCTCACGAGTGCCTATTTTCGGACACTTTTTTTCACTTTCCCTCCTATTTTCCCCGGTTTTATTCTTTTTTATTTTTTTGGCTATTTCACCCAAAATGTATAGTACTAAAACTTCAATTAAAACAATACTTCATACGACCAGTCTTTGCACGATGTTTAAGTGTGAAAACAGCTTATTTCACTATACATTACATTCTACAACTAACGGCCAGAAACGATAGAAACACTTTTAATCTGCATTATCTCTTCTTTTAAAAGACAACAGAGTCATTGCCAACAACAACAAATGCAGACTTACCCTTGCTAACTTCTTTACACTTAAAGCCGAAACTGACAAACACTTAGCTAACAACGTAAAAAGACTATATAAATATATATTTTTCACATTACACAATTACCTCTGCATTCGATTATTATTGGTTTTAGTAATAACATAATTAATAACTAGCTGTGAAAGCAGAAAGCTATGAAAAAGAATTGCAAGCAGACATTCAAGTGTACAACTATTGCACAATTTATTAAATAAATTAGTTCAGTAACAAAAACACATGCTTGTACATAGGCGCACACACACACACACACACACACACACACACACACACACACACACACAAGGCTTCTTAGGTTTATCACGCAATGCCACTGCCTCGTAGCAAATAAGACATACCGGCTTGTCTCCATTTATCACAAACTTGTGTATATATATTATATCGATAAATGTTGTTTTGTCTGCGAAACAATGCATTTAGGCTGCATTCATTGTTTTGGATAGTGCAAACAGGTCACGCACCTTACAACATCCACTTGAATGAGAATGAAATCCACTTTCCAGTGTTGGACTTGCATGGTCATAGATACCACCTTAGAGTTGAGTTGTGAAAGGGATAATTCAAGTGAAATAGTGCAACATATTGCTTCTCTCTTGTTAAAATTGGAAAGCATCTATAATGTCTCTGGCAAATGTGTTGATGACTTGGTGGAACAGCTTCAGTTTATCTGCACATCCTCAACTCAGTATATTCCAAAGTTAGTTAATGATATTTTTACAAAGAATAACTGTGCTGTTGATGAAGCAATTGTCAG
>NW_011356897.1:0-1905 GCF_000735185.1 Notothenia coriiceps
TTTCTCGCCAAATGTAATTGAGAATGCAGTTTAGTTCTGTGGGAACGTCATTTTTAGGAGACAGGGTTGGCACACTGTAATGTGTCTGTCTTAGCCAAGGCTCAGAGTGAACTTTTGTTCCTTGACCAAATGTTAAAGGTGACCAATCATGCAAAATGCACTTTTGTACGTCTTTTATACATGAATATGTGTCCCCGGTGTTCCAGGGAACTCACCAAGTGTCAGAAAACACAACCCTCTCTTTTTTTCTCCATACCCAAATCTCTTAAAAAGGGGCTGCAACGGATCTGATACAGACTTATCCAGATTTGAACACTTCTATGACGTCACAGAAGTGGCGCTACGGCTATTGGGCCAACTCCACCAATCAGGAGGAGACAGCCACGGACATTGCTGTTGGAAAGTGCTGGAGACGCTGTAGTACATATGCCAGGCCTATAGATGGTGCTGTTCTCACAGAATCAGCCCATGCAAAGACAGTGTTAAATTGAGCGAAATGAGGAATGGCTAAAATGCATGATCTGTTTGGTATTTTGAAAAATAAAAAGTATAAATATGCCTTATATAGGTATGGTCCTACACTATATTATTCAAATATAGCATGATAGGTCCACTTTAAATAAGCCATTAAAAAAAATTAAGTAATTCAATTATGCAACATTTGCATTTCCATGTACAGTAGTATCTTAGAGGGTAGGAAGAGTCGTCATGTTATCATTTATAAATAACTGTTGGTGAAAAAGCCTTAGTCATAATTGTATTGTACCTTTAAAAAAAGCATACTGTATTGTGTGAAAGGGTGAAAATGCCTGCAGTTTACCAGGTCTCACTTCACATCCTCCTGTGAACCCTACTGAAGATTGTACTGATGGACCCTCCATTTATCCTCCCTCTTGCCCATACAGTATTGTCTTCTAATTGATTGTTGTACTAGAGAGATGTTTGGCTCTGTCCTGACATATAAAATATGTGGTTCACTGTTATCAAACACTGTGTAACCATATGTGCAATGCTTTTCATTCATGATAATTACAACCCAGATGTGTTATGCAATGTTAAAATCACAGAGCATCACATTTGTGTCTTAAGTGTGATATTCTTGATAATCAAGCCAAGGTTTTTTTCAGTGATTGCTTCACCTTCTCAAACAAACTCAACCAATTTTAACTTATAGAGAATATATTTTACTCATTTTCAGGTTCATATTTGCATTCTGTGCCTCTGTGTCATGATTCCATGCTTTAATGTTCCAAAAGGACTTTATTTTCTCATATTGCCTTTTAACCCTCTGTCTGAAACCAGAGCCCAGTCTGCTCTGATTGGTTAACTGACCGGCTCTGTTATGATTGGTCAAAAACTTAGAGGTGTTTGGAAACATCCCGCCTCTTAGCAAATGATGTCTTCAACCTTCCAAAATTCTCCCACACCACGCCACTCCTCCGCTCCCTTCACTGGCTTCCGGTAACTGCTAGAAAACACTTCAAGACAATGGTACTTGCGTACCATGCTGCGAATGGATCTGGCCCTTCCTACATCCAGGACATGGTTAAACCGTACACCCCAGCACCTGCACTCCGCTCTGCATCAGCCAAACAGCTCGCTGCACCCGCACTGCGAGGGGGACCCAAGTTCCCGTCAGCAAAAACATGTGGGTTTGCTATACTGGCTCCAAAATGGTGGAATGAGCTCCCCATTGAAATCAGGACAGCAGAAAGCTTACACATCTTCCGGCGCAGACTGAAAACTCATCTCTTTCGACTCCACTTCGAGTGATAGAATTGCTAACAAAGCACTTATATACTAATAAAGGACTGGCTTATCTAAAGCCAGTTGAGTAGCACTTGAAATGTTTTAGCTCTATGAAACCTGATGTACTTGTATGATTCTGTTTTCTTCAAGTTTGTA
>NW_011356898.1:0-1887 GCF_000735185.1 Notothenia coriiceps
GCAGCCAAATATCGCGAAATAATCTGTGACGCGTTTGTGTGTAGGCAAAGGCGAAGTCCCTCCCTTTCCAGGGGAGCTCCATGGGACCTCATTTCGGAAAAATTATGTATTGAAGTCAATGGAGAGAGAAAGATTATCTTTCGATCCCGTTTGAATTGTGCCACGAATTACGCATATGATGTTTGTCAATTTAAAAGATAACTTTGCAAGTCAAATTTTTTTAAATGTGTCGTAAAACTGTGAAGTAACACTTTTCTTGTGTGAAACCGCACAATGAACTACATCTCGCACCACACACCAAGACGGCCGTCACATTGGCACATTTCACTTCTTTCTTTCAGAATGAGGCGAAAAGTATTAAAAGAGAACCGGGATTCTGGGATTTGTAGTCTTTCTAGTTGAAATATAAGACTATGAAAAATACGCAACAGTTTTAGGACAAACTGACTTTTTTTTACATGGAAATTATCTTTTAAATTGACAAACATCATATGTGTAATTCGTGGCACAATTCAAACGGGATCGAAAGATAATCTTTCTCTCCCCATTGACTTCTATACATGCTTTTTCCGAAATAAGGTCCCATGGGTCGGAAGTAGATGGGTGGGACTTCGCCTCTCTATAAGCTGTGGTTTCTCTAGGAATATTACAGTGCTCTCAGGGAGATTGATTGCCATCTTTGTTTTCTGCTAGCAGACTGTTTCAAAGGTTTACAGATAACACTTGCATACAAATTAGTTTTCTCTAGCTTTACACCAAAAAGGGAATAACATAGAAATGTTTGTATTTATATTAAGACAAATGTTGCAATACTTGGATCATAAACACAGTCTCAATTAAGATGAATCATATATCAAATTAAGTATATCATCTGATGATGTGGTGTAGGCCTACTTTACAAATGGGGCCTCTATAAAGTTTGAGTACATATCAATTTCATGAATAAAGCAAGTGGTATTTGTTCATTGTGATGCATGCAGATTGTTGTACTGTTCCTTAAATGTGAATATATTTATGCCTTTTTTCGAGATGTTTCAAATACATGTTTGTGACAGATTTCAGGCCTCTTCAGCATGCTAAGATGATCCTGGGTGCTCGGTGTATCTGTATGCTGCACTGACCTGAAGGTCTTGACCAGGTTGTTGAGGGCGTTGGAGACGTCACTCATGGTGAGCCGCAGAGAACCAACGATGTTTCTGAGGCTGCAACACAGCACAGACAGAAAGATGAGGCACAAAGACAGAAACTCTGCATCATATCTATACAACTAATACATAGTCCTGTAAAAGTGAATGAAACTTCCACAGTCCAGCAACTTGATAAGTAATGAGCTTTGAGTCGTTATGTAGAAACAACATGGATGCTAAAAAGTGAGCGTTAAACAACCGCGGATAGCTGTTCTTGATCATTTCTTATTCCGATACTTTTCCAAGTCAGTAACATATTATTTATAAGACCATATGAATATCGCTGTATAACAACATTGAAAGTGATTTGACCTGTGATCCGGATCCACTTCTTATTATTTAATGGGTTCCCCTGGCCATACTAAAACCCTTTACCAAGTTTAATTCAAATCAGGCTGTCGTTTTTTTAGGTTATTCTGCTGACCGACAAAAAACAGACTAACCAATCCCAATCCCTCCCTTGAGGTATACTAAAATAGAAAAATACTGTGCAATTTTCCAAACTCACATTGGTTTCGCACACAGCATCTCTGTAAAGTATGTTTATTCAGCAGTACTATTCACTTTCTCCACTAAACGGCTCGCTGCAACCTAAGTTCACAAGTGTCTGTTATCAGCCTGCAGCAGGGAGCAGAGATCAGCAGGGCTTCCTGCACTGAGTGTGTGTGTGGATTGGTCAATTTCGACCAATCAGCGGGGG
>NW_011356899.1:0-2663 GCF_000735185.1 Notothenia coriiceps
GCAAAGTGACGTCACCCCATTCAAAGTCAATGGGCAGAGAAGCGTTGGAAGATTTTTTTTAAGCTGCTGTGTAGACGGGCCGTTACGTCGAGGCGTGCAGGAAACTAAACCCACCTCCCCTGAACATGGGTCAACTGAAGAGTCTCGTCATGCCTGCCTACAAGCAGTAGTACTTATAAACACACTTTATAAAGTCAGGCAACACTAACCAGGCTTCGTGTGGTTCTGTTTATTTTTACCTTACTTTGACCATCCGTTCGCTGTTATTGATCATTGTGGAGAGAGGCAGACGTTTTGTTTTGTATTATAGCAGCTATCAGATGGAATCATGGGAGGCGTGTGGCGCAGTGGATAGAGCCTTGGTATGGGGATCAGAGGGTCACAGGTTCAAACCCCACTGCTTTCAGCATGTCGTTGTGTCCCTGAGACACTTCACCCCGAATTGCTCCTGTGAGGATTGTCCACAGCATTGAGTATGTAAGTCGCTTTGGATAAAAGCGTCTAACAAATAACATGTAATGGAATCAATACATGAGCTGCACAGGTTGTCGTGTCCGACTATCACAAGTAGAATCATAATAAAAATACGCCGGTAAAATGTGCCTGTATAAAACGGTTTATGCCACGATAGCAATAGCAAGTAGTCAGTTTAGCTTCAGTTGCTATGCTAACATCACCCATTTTATACCAGAGAAACTTTCATAACAGCGTTGTGATGCCAAACAGCGTCAATTCAGACTGACACACATTCACTTAAGGGGAATAGGGGATATGTATCAGCTGCTTGTGTGACAGTCGGACAGTGAATACTTTAGAGCGGCCGCTGCAGTGTGAGCTAACAGGAGAATAAACTCCCGTGGAAGAGCAGCACTTCAGCGGTCGGTAAATGCCGCTGAAATACATTAATAATGAACAATGAACCACGGCACTCTGGAGAAAAGCATAAGGCTGGAGAAGTCATTATTTAATTTAATCTGGCTTCGTGTGATTAAAAGCAACACGATCATCGACCCGACGCAGTCCCCCATTGTTGTTGTTGTTGTGAGCACCGTAACACCGTTGGGGAGCAAATCAGCGATGTAAACGGTGACGTCATGACGCAGCAGCGGCTGCACCAGTCGGGCTCTGGGCGGTGTGAACAGAGCGGGAGCAGAAAAGGGAAACCGGAGCTGAACCAGAAAAGCTCTAGCTCGGAGCTAGAAAGGGAAAAGCGCTGGTGTGAAAGCCGCTTCAAAGCTATGTTGTATAAATGTGTATCAACCTCACACACAGAGCAAGGAGTCAAATTCTCATTTAGGAGTAAAGTATATTAGATTGAGATATATCATTCAGCAGTTTCTCTCAGTTAGTAGTTTCAATGTGCATTCAAAACCATAATGACACGTCTATTACAGGCTAGTTTTGCTCATTAAGACTGCACATATATTTTACCTCAGCATAAATGTTACAATTCATATGCTAGCGTATTCTTTCATTTTGAGGTGCAATAACACAGCAGTAATAGATGTTACATCCTACATCCTGGTGTTGTAGCTAAAGGTATCTTGTTTCTTATTTAAATACATTATTATTATAACATTTGATTGGTGGGTGATCTTAAGACACATTTTGCTCCAATTTGATCATGTATTTATTATTATTATTATTATTATATCTTTATTGAACAAGCACCATGCATACAAATACATAAATCTCAAAAAGAGAAAAGAGGATGAATGCCAGATTGTAGGTAACAGCTAATCTATGTTATTCTAATTGCTGAACATGGTTTATGTTCAGCTGCTGGAGTGTGTTTTGTTTCACTGTCTGAGACACCATTGATGTGTCACTGTCTACCTGCAGGAAACCTGGAAAAGCCCCGATGAGTTCCTCTGTAGATAATAGTTAAAAGTGCATTTACTCCTATGTCTTAATGACTTCTTCCTCTCATGAGCTCTGCCCCTGAAGCTACAGGCCTTTATCAAAGTGGTGCAATTCAAAAACGCCTTGTTGAAATCTGGCACGCGTTCAGCGAGTCACCGGGGTCATTCATCAGCAGTGTGAGTATCAGGCAGAGTGTTTAAAGTGCCAATGCTGCAGCAGCGCGGCACGTGGCAACCGCCCAGCAAGCAGTGAAATCTAAACCCCTCCAACGGATTCAAGGGCAGCCAATATTTGCAGACAGAAGCACCATAATGTTTATTTGTAGAAAAACAAGCATGCAATTACGTTTGACAGGACACACACTGGGAAGTGATTAGAAGTGATTTAAGCTGAAAAAAATACCTTTTTTAAAACTTTCATGGCAAATATTTTGCCCGATGCAGCTCCGACGACTTTTCGGACTTGAAAAACCTGCATAAAAGAGGAAGTGGTGTTTAAAGCAATCATTAGAGGGGAAGAAGGCAAAGTGTGGAACAGTAGAGGTGTGTGTGTTAAAGGTCCCATGTCATGCTTTTCTGGTTATTACCCGTCCCCTTGTGTGTTATGTAGCTTTTTCTGCATGTAAACGGTCTGCAGAGTCACAAACCCTCAAAGTACACCCTGTAGCGAGTAACGCCTCGTTGGAGATTTCTCTTTTTCCATTGTTTACTTCTTGGGTGGTGACGTATTTCGGGTATAGTGACGTTACGTCCGCGGAGCCGTTACGTTTGGACCAACCCGCAGACTACCTCACACACACT
>NW_011356900.1:0-4313 GCF_000735185.1 Notothenia coriiceps
ATATCAGCAAAACTAGGGGCTGAATCTAATCAGCCCTAACTATAAGCTTTATCAAAAAGGAAGGTCTTAAGCGCAGTCTTAAAAACGGATAGGGTGTCTGCCGTCCGAACACAAACTGAAAGCTGATTCCACAAAAGTGGAGCTTGATAAGAAAAGGCTCTGGCTCCCATTGTACTTTTAGAGACTCTAGGAACAACCAACAACCCTGCATTCTTGGAACGCAATGCCCTAGTAGGACAAGTAGGGTATAATGAGTTCTTTAAGGTAAGATGGCGCCTGCCCATTAAGGGCTTTGTAGGCGAGAAGAAGAATTTTAAATTCTATCCTGTGTTCTATAGGGAGCCAGTGTAAGGCAGCCAGAACAGGAGTAATGTGGTCCCTTTTCCTAACTCTGGTTAGTACACGAGCTGCAGCATTTTGAATCAGCTGAAGCGACTTGACTGACTTCTTGGTACACCCTGATAATAAGGAGTTACAATAATCCAGCCTTGAAGTAACAAATGCATGGACTAGTTTCTCTGCATCGTTTTGAGGCAAGATATGCCTGATTTTTGCAATGTTACGTAGATGGAAGTAGGCGGTCCTTGAAATTGATTTTATGTGGGTGTTAAAGGATAAATCCTGATCAAATATAACACCAAGATTCCTTACAGTCTCACTGGAGGCCAAATTAATGCCATCCATAGTTAGTATATCTTTAGATAATTTGTTTCGTAGATTCTTCGGGCCAAGTACAATAACTTCTATTTTGGTCGTGTTTAACATCAAAAAATTGAAGGTCATCCACGTTTTTAAGTCCTTGAGGCAGTCTTGAATTTTATTTAGATGATTAATTTCATCAGGCTTGATTGATAAATATAGTTGAGTATCATCCGCATAACAATGAAAGTTTACAGAATGATTCCTTATAATATTGCCTAACGGAAGCATATATAGTGTGAACAAAATAGGTCTTTACTCCCAGCGGCTCAGGAAGAAAGCCCTCAGGATTACAAAAGACCCCCATCACCCCAGCCACAAACTGTTCTGTCTGCTGCCGTCTGGCAGGCGGTACCGCAGCATCCGGACTAAAACCACCAGGCTCAGGGTCATCCCACAGGCAATAAGACTGTTAAACACCTGAACAGCTGAAACAACATCCACAACATTCATCTGATCTGGCTGCTACTTAGAAATTATTGTATATCATATTCCAATCACTTGTATATAGAATCTTATTGCACTATTCCACTTTTTTTCTTTTTGTATTTACTTGCATTTTTTCTGTTTTATTATGTTGCACTGTTGGAGGAGCCTGTGACCTAAGATTTTCATCGTCATAACTACACTGTAGCTATGTTCGTATGACCAATAAAAGCCTTGAACCTTCTCACCAAGCTGCTTTCTGATGGTCTTGTAACCCATTCCAGCCTTTAGCAGTCATCAGAGGGTGCGGACCCTCAGGGAAAATATTATCCCTGAGGGTCCTTAGACAGCTCTTTAGTCTTGCCCATGGTGGAGGTTGGAATCCGATTTATTGATTCTGCGTCTTTTATACAGGTAACAAGTTGATATTAGGAGTACTTTTTTAAAGGAAATGGACTTATGTAACCGGTCTGTGGGAGCCAGAATACTTGTTGGTTGCAAGGGGATCAAATACTTATATATACATACAGTATATGGCGTTAATAGCTGTGCCATATATACCTGGCTGCTCTATCCCTCAGAACGGTTACAGGATGTATATTTTTTTAATTGTGTAATTTGTTATCTTTAATAATTTGTATGAATGCTTCTTGGTTAATATTAAGCTGGCTATTCTCCTGTTGTAACAAATGCACATTTCTCCTATGTGGGACGAATAAAGGTATTCTGATTCTGAAGAGGGTTGTCCTATGTCCTAGTTTCGTTTGAACACATGAGGGTAAAGGTAAAGAGTTTTAATGAAAAACACAGAGTTATACAAATCAAATTATTATATTGATAATAGTAAGAAATACTGTTCACATAAAAGTATGCATGTCTGATTCTTCAAATATCTGGCTTATTCCCAAACATTCAGTAGAGATTGTATCGTGTGTCTCTCTCTCTGTGTGTGTGTTTTCCCAATGTGCAGCTGGTTCCATTTAGGCTCCATTTGTTCCTCCTCCAGGGAACAGATAGTGCGACTGCCCATTTGTGCCTCCATTAAGGGAGAGGGAACACCTCTGCTCATGATTCAGTCTTTACTTTCCCCCAGCACACACAGCCATCTCCAGTCCTGACTCTTTGCTTGCATGGGTTTAAACCCGTTAATAACCATGTGTGTTTTTTTATGTGGATCAAATTGTGTCTCTGTGTAAACAATTAAAACCCAAAACATTCGGATTGCACATTCAAAAGTCTTCTCTCAATCTTTTTGGTGGATCAAGTTCTTGCTGTTTATCTGTTCAGATGGGCTTGGATGTTGAAAGCCTGATTCTGTCTGGGCTCTCTGGTTGAAAGTCTGAAGAACATTAGGCCTTTGCCAATTCATTTCCCCAAACATGGTCTGCCAGCTTGGATCATATGACTCATCTGTGCTCCTGAACACATAAAAAGGCTTTCAAGTTTTCAGAGATCCTGCTTTTTGAAGCATTTTGTCCTTGTCCTTGCCCCTTCTAATGCGTGACAAACACCTGTTTCTCACCGTAGTCCGTCTCTTTTCCTTCAGTTTCTACCATCTTGTCCTTCCACCTAAATGGCCAGGATGTCGGGCTGGTCCTGTTGTGGCAACTCAGCTCGGGGTCGTGCAGGAGGTTCCACATGAGCCAGATCTGAGGAACACTGAGGCTGTGAACAACCATCAGTTCCCTGTAAAAACACGGGTCAAATGTTTGAAGGTGGGGCGCTGCAGACGGACGGGGAATCCCGAAGGTACGGAAACCCTGGTGACGCGATGGTTTGACACCGATCAGCTGGAGGCACATTCCCAGAAAGACATCATCAATGGGGAACAATTCCACCTGGAAGTAAAAACAAAATGCTTGCATAAAATAATTCTTATAGAAGATATACCCGCATATTAAGTGTCCAATTTTGATTCACCTGTTGACAGGCAGAGCTAAGTCTCCGAGCCGTATGTCCTGACATGACAAACCCCCCTCCACCAGCGTAATTTGGGTACAAGCCCCCTCCGTAGACAAACTCTGGCACATAGTATTTGGAACTGCGCCGGCGAATGGGTTTAGCATGGATAATAATATCACCCACAAACAGATCTGTGTCTGGCTTTTGACCTTGGAGCATCTCTAGTATATTCTCCACGTTAACATACACATCAGCATCGCCCTTGAAGATGAATCTGAATGAAGCAAAACAATGGGAAAAACATCAGATGTGAGTCTTACTAATCTAAGAATCAGATTAACCCAATATAGTTTATAAACACTGACTTGACATGAGGGCAGCTGTTGTTAACCCATTCAAGGAAATGTGTTTCCTTCAGTGTCAGGTTGAAGAAGGTGTCGTCAAAGTCCCACAGCAGGATGTCCTTAAACGTTTGACTCTCGTAGGTCAAAAGCCGATCCCACAGAGGCAAAGCTGTCCGATTCCTGGGAACCCCGAGGAGGAAAAGAGTGCGGATGGAAACACCATTTTTGAAAAGTCCCTCTTTACCCCAGGTCCGACGTACAACCTGAAAGTTATATCGAGGAGAGAGGAAAAGATGAAATAGTAACCTATAGGTTCAACTTGAATTACTTTCCAGCAGAGGAGACACATAAAAACAATAACTTGAATTGCAGTCAGTCTTTCCCAGTTAGGATTCCTTTATTAAAGGAGACATGTCATGCTTTTCCGGTTATTACCCTTCCCCTTGTGTGTTATGAAGGTTTTTATGCAAGTGAACCAGGGGTGTCAAACTCAAGGCCCGGGGTCCAAATCCGGCCCGTGACTTCATTTTATGTGGACCACAACAGCTCTGAAAGAATATAATTTGTTTATTATACGGTTACATGCCGATTTACAGAAGCACATTGCCCATAAACTACATATCCCACAATGCATCTCAAATTTGATTTTTTTTTCCCAGAATTTGACTTTTTTTCTTCAAAATATGCCTTCTATCTTAGAATTAGCCTTTTTCTCAGAATTTCCTTTTTTCAAATGTTCACTTTTTCTCTCCAAATTTGTTTTGGACTTTCTTTCTTCAGAATTTGGCTTTTCTTTTTAAATCATTTTGTGACATTCTCACTGTAAAGACTTGCAATTATTTGCCTTAGACTTCTGCTTTCAGACGTAGTTAATTATGAAGTTATTACCCAGTCCGATAATAATCCAATGCAGAGGCAATAATGTAATATTATATATTATTT
>NW_011356901.1:0-2504 GCF_000735185.1 Notothenia coriiceps
AAGTTGATTGAAAGATTTAACCCCAAAAAGTTTTAAAAATATTAATCTGTTGTCATTTTAGAGCAGTTTTTGGAAGTGGACATTTTTGTCCCGAATGACTAATATGTAACTTTTTTGTTCAATCTGATTTTGTGCAAAAACTGATAATGCAAACAAATCTATTTTGCTGCTAATCTTTGACATATCCAAGACTGTTATAAAAAAAAAGAGCCAGTCACCAGATATGTATTTTTTGGAAAATAACTAATTTTCTCTGTTTTCATCATGAAAAAAAACAGCGGTTTCATGTATTCAAAATGGCACATAAAGGGTTAAAATCCTGAAAATGATTACATTTTGGTATTTTCTATTAGGGCGGAAGTTGCTTTGAAGATTGAACCCAAAAAAGTTGTGAAAAAAACCTTTTAATAAAATGTTTTTATCAGAGTATTTTGCTATTTTGCAGTGGACATTTTTGTCTCGAATGACTAATTTGCGTAGTCGATTTGTTACACAGTGAATTAAAGACCGATTTGAACAATTGAAATTGGAATTCCAAAATAGATCGAGAAAATAGACTTGTTACAAAAAATCAGGCCATTTGCACCAACACAACCAAAGTTATTGCAAAATGAAAAGTGAAAAATTACCCATATGGACAAAAACGTCCACAGTGATACCGGATGGTTAAAATATATTTTGTGATTCTAAGGGTGCTTTTATTTAATATGCAGTGTTGAAAGGGGGAAATAGAGGGTATAAAAACATATATAACACACTACAGGAAAGGGAAAACCCAAATAGCACCCCTTTAAATTGTGAAAATGTACTGTAATGTAAAACAATTCAACAGATGCTACAGAACGGCTAACTTGCATTGTTAAGTTCAATGTGTTTTATTACACATGGTGCATTTCAGGCCTTTTAATCAAGAAGACACTACTTCAACAAAGGGTCGAGCTTCTTTGTCTGCAATGATCTGCAGATGTGTTTATTGTATGAATATGAACTGGTTAATGAGCAACCAAGAGGCGCTAAGCAGCATGTGATATCTTGATGTGAACTTTTAGCTTCCGCTTACGTCGCAGCGAATTTAACTGCAGCAGTGGATTAGGCATTACAGAGCCTATTGTCCTTCTCCTGTGGAGCTTTTATTTCTCTTTTCCCCAGATATGTGGGGACTAAAGTGCACCACGTCGTTGAAATGATCATATTGTCATAATGGAGCCCAGGTTTGGATCTAAAAATGAAAAGCCGTGGTCGAAGGTAAGAGGAACTTTAACCAGCAGTTACGTAACAATCTGATTGTTTTTCTATATTCCCTATTAGAGATTTGTGTATACTAATCATCCATGACGCTTACTGCAACAGAAGAAGACATTTTTTTACCTGTTTGTTTCAAGGTTATCCTTCTCTGTAAAAGCAACCAACCCACAATGCATTTGTCTTTACCTACAATTAAGTGTTTGACTACACATCCACACTCTGCAAACACTCTTCTTCACGTCCAATTCTACACATCACTTTGGATACAGCGCGTTAACACAACCCCACTTTCAGCAAACATATTGAAAAACAAAAGCTGCCGAGGCCTCGTCTGTTCGGAGATCAAATCCCTGTCCAGCGTTGCTCCTCCAGTGACCGTGTGAGAAGGAGAGACTTAGCCACAGAAAGCCTCTGAAGCCTTTCCAACAGCACAAGGAGATGCTTGAGTCCAATTCCCCCATCTGCTAGTTGCAACCGTTGTGAAATGGATAATTGGTGTCAAGCGGCTCCTGATATACACACTGAGCTGAGAGGGACGTAATCACAGTTACTATGTGACTACAACACAGTCAGAAGAGAGCGGCTCGAGTCCTTCTCCATTCATCCTGCTAGTAATCCAACATTTTATAAAACGTGACAGTAATCTGATTTATTTTATGACCTCTAAGAGAATACAGTTACCTTTTTTGTGTATCCTGATAACCAGAGATGTTAAAGTACACACATCCTTTACTCAAGTAGAAGTACAGATACTCGTGTTTAAAAATACTCTGCAAGTAGAAGTACTGACTAAACTTCTTTACTCAAGTAGAAGTAAACTTTGAAATGTACTGCAGTAAAAAGTACCCATAACTAGCAGCTGTTTTAAAGAGTACCTGACCTCCCTTTATATTAATAGAACAATAATGTCATTGTTAGCTAATGAATGTTTCCATGGTGACCAACGGCAACATGACAACGTTTTCATTGGTCCCTCTTCTTTAGAGAAGACCAGGAAATGATGGATACACGGATCGTGTTCAAATCAATAGGCACGCAATGACTCTAAATAATAATGATCACGCCACCAAACACACATTCAGACTAAAGGAACCAGCCTGTTTGGAAAATGAGAGAAGTAGAAAGTACAGGTATTTGAGTTCAACATGTAAGAAGTAGAAAGTACAGGTATTTGTGTTCAACATGTAAGAAGTAGAAAGTACAGGTATTTGAGTTCAACATGTAAGGAAGTAGAAAGTACAGGTATTTGAGTTACAACA
>NW_011356902.1:0-3387 GCF_000735185.1 Notothenia coriiceps
ATCCACTCTGAAGAACCCTTCTGTAGTTCGATGTTTTAACTAGTTCAGAGTGTAATAATCAACATTCTTCATTAGTTAGACTAAACAGCTGAGGACACTGAATCACATTTGTTGTCGCTTATGGCTCGGGGTCATCTACACCCCCGAGAAGGATGTGTTCCAGGTGTCCCACAACAATAACTATCTCTGACCAACCCGGTCACAAACTGGTAACAACAACAACTTGCGAGGGCAGCCCCTCCTTAATCGAGATAACGGCTGCTCAAGGTTGGAGCATCTGTGTCAGAAACAAAACAAAGCATTTTTATTCTGGTAAAAAGTCTGCTTGTATTCCTTATTCTTTCACCTCGGCTCCACTTCCTCTTCCTCTCCCTCCCCACTGTCCAACCACAGTTATTAAGAGCATGGATTAAGTGGATAGCACATCCCACACAGTTTGGTCCTATTAATAATTAAGCAGGGAGAATATAATACAGTACACATACTTCAAACATGCAGTTCAGTGAGTAGGTCAAGAATGATTACACCCTGCTGGCTGACAGGCAGCGAGAAACCATTTGTTCAGCGGTAATTAAAGGCAGGGAAGACAGGAGAATTAAACTGCAGATTAGCCTCATCAACACGGGCAGAAGCGCAGATTGAGGACGTTATCTCCAAGAAACAACACTGATTCAAATATCTTCTGATCTGATAAAGAGGCTGCACTCAAAGCGTGCGGCAGACAGTCATGTTTAATGTATTTATCATGGTGTCTAAATGGTGTCAAAAAGCAGTGAGCAGGCCCTGAGGGCGAGCTGCGACAGATATCAGAGGCTAAGCTTCTGACCTCAAGGTGAAGCTGCTTTAAAGCCTCTCAAGGTTCATCAATAATTTACCGCACCGCCAGTCATGTTCACACTAGCCTTAACCGCGCTCATTCTGTACCTCACACACACTCAGCATGTAGACACACACACGTAGTGAATTAAGGATATAAAACAATCCTGATTATCTTCTATTTTCCATTGAACTGCAGACAATAACAAAGAGGTAATTATAGCTATGTCAATGCGGTTCCCAATGAAGGTGATTTCCTGTCAAATATCCCAAGCTGCATTGGATTGTCCAAAATTAGTGCTTCCTTTTCTATTTGGCTCTTGGAGAAAAAAAGCAGCGTCTGTAGGCTAAGCAGAGAAAAGCGGACAGACCAACTTGGGACAAAAGAGTTAAAGTTCTCCAACAGAGATTTACTGTTCCACTTTGTGAGCACCGAGGCTGCCGCTCAATACATCCTTTATCATTGTGCTTTTTATTGAGAGACCTGATCTTAGCAAATAATGAGGGGTCAGTGTTAAAAAGCTATTTGACTTCACCATGTTTTGATCATGTCAGTGTGACGGCGCTCACTGGTTTGCTGAGTAATCGTGGGGTTTCTTCCCCGTTGAAACAGCTTGTGTCTGAGCTGCGGTGGGTTTGTGGTTTGACACGGTATCTGACTTAGCCATCTTCATCGGCTTTATCGTAATCACGCCAATAGAAATATGGCAGAGAGCTCTTTTAGTCTGATGTCTGGCCAACAAATCATCTTCGCCAAGCCACAATTACACAGCACTGTTGGCAGAGAGTGTTGCATTCCCTCAATGTCAAATTGATTGATGAGCACCAAATAAGTGGTTCACTCCATGGTCTACTGTTGAAGAGGTGAAATAAGGACTGCTGGGGTTTATGTTTAACCTGTGTCCTGCTCTCATATCAGTGTTCATAGCAAAACAAATAATATTGTAAATATTATTCAAGCATAGTTTGTAGAGTTCAAGACAGCCTTGTTGCTCTTATACCTCATTCACACCAACGGTGTTTCAGGGCCGGTTCGGAGCTGGAGCTTGAAAAGCACCGGGTTTCCCTGTTCACACCGCAGCGGAGGAGCCTCTTAGCTCCGGAATCCGGTTCATTTCGAGCACCAAAAAATTGTCCGGCCAGAGCAAAAGTACCACATACGTCACGCTTACGTTGAGGCGGGGGCAGGGGCAGGGGCGGGATCAACTCCTGAACAACAACAAAAAGCCTGCGTTTTATCCAGTTTGTACACAACGATGGAGAAACTTAACAAGCAGCAGTGGTCCACTGAAGAGACCAGCTACCCACTGGGAATCTGGTCTTCCGAAGAGGTACAGAGGAAGCTGGATCACAATCGGCCATTGTTGTTGTTGTCGGTGTCAGCTGTGAGGGGTTTCCGCGCGGTTTGGCATTAAGGAAGCAGACACGCAAACGGTTACGTCAAGACGCAAACGATGACGCAATGACGCAGCACCAGTCGGACTCTGGGCAGTGTGAAAAGAGCCAGAGCTTTTGAGTTTTCCCTTTCCTGTAGTGTGTGTGCAAATGGTCTGCAAATGATAAAATCCAAAAGTTCTCTCCACACACTCCCCTCCTGCCTGAAACGCCTCCATTGGACTCATTGTGTATGGAATATAGTGACATCACTATGTGAAACTTGCGCTTCTATTGGCTAACGCTCCAACACAGTGTACGTGATAGGTTAAGGGGCGGGACATCTCTAAGTGATTGACCAATCACAACAGAGCTGACCTGCTAACCAATCAGAGCAGACTGGGCTCTGGTTTCAGACCGAGGGTGAAAAGAGGTGAAGAAATAAAGACCTTTTTGAACATTAAAGCATGGAAACGGGTAAGATTAGAGGAACTAAATACAAATATGAACCAGACAAGTAGCATAACATGTACTTATTAACTGATCACCAAATTAGTATCAGAGACCCTGATCCTTTTTTGCAATATCCATTTAACGGCTATAAAATAAACAAGTAGTAAAAGTTGTCCTTAACAGCTTCTGTGTCAAACTTTCCACCACCTTAATTTAATCCAATGCTCTCACCAAGAGTCTTTAGGTGGAAGAATACAGGAAAGATACAGTTTACAGAAAATGTTTATTTTTTACCTTTTTATTTTTGTTAAAAGGTTTGCTTGTGTTCCTTATTCTTTCTCCTCGGCTCAGTTTGGTCCTATTCATAATTAAGAAGGGAAAATATAATAAAGTACACATACTTCAAACATGCAGTTCAGTGAGTGCACAGCTGGGCCTAGCTCCTCCCAAGTTCTTACCTCCTGCCCCAAATATGGTCATTTCTCAAATGCCTCAAAACCATTGGTGCTCAAGCTTTCAGTTGCTCGGCTCCCAGACTCTGGAACTCCCTGCCACTACACATCCGACAGTCTGATTCCATAACAACATTCAAAACCCAACTCAAAACCCACCTGTTCAAACTGGCATTTTCTTTATAATCTGTACCCTGTGTCCTTTTGTGTCCTTTTGTATTTCTTGTCTTACCCCGACTGATACTTCACTTCACTAAATCCACTGTTTTAATTGTTCCCTATATTGCCCCTA
>NW_011356903.1:0-278 GCF_000735185.1 Notothenia coriiceps
TAAAAGCGTTTTGTGTAGCAATAACACCAATGACATAATTTTGGGTAACTGACATTTATTTGATATTATTAATAATAATTAGCAGGTTTTTGCAATAGCGAGATGGAAAAAGTTGGTGCATGTACATTAGGACTGCTGTTGACGAAAAACTCAATTGGAAGCACCATATAAATTATGTACAGACTAAACTGTCAAAAACAATAGGTATTTTGTATCATACTAAGAAAATTCTTGAAGAAAGGATACTCTTTATAACAGTCTATTTCTCCCTTACCTTT
>NW_011356904.1:0-948 GCF_000735185.1 Notothenia coriiceps
AAGCTTCCTCTGTGAAGCATTTTGAAGGCTCCAGACAAGCTTCATCTCTGAAGCACTTTGAAGGCTCCAGACAAGCTTCCTTCCTTCCTATTGTGTAGCTCTGTGGGAGGAGCCTGGTCCTCAGATCTTCATCGTCATGACTACACTGTAGCTCTGTGGGAGGAGCCTGGGGCCTCAGATCTTCATCGTCATGACTACACTGTAGCTCTGTGGGAGGAGCCTGGTCCTCAGATCTTCATCGTCATGACTACACTGTAGCTCTGTGGGAGGAGCCTGGGGCCTCAGATCTTCATTGTCATGACTACACTGTAGCTCACTAGAAGGAGCCTGGCGCCTCAGATCTTCATCGTCATGACTACACTGTAGCTCTGCACACATGACAGTAAAAGCCTCGAACCTTGAACAGTATAGTAATGTGTGTTCAGACCCTGTCGGCGCTCCCGGACCAGGACTCGTTCTACGACGTGACGGACAGCCTGGAGCAGCTCGGCATGGAGAGCATTGTGAGCAAACAGCTGAGCAGCAGGGAGGCGGAGCCTGACTTGAAGACTCAGTTCACTCTCTACGAGGTAAACAACAACAACACAAACAAACGTTCTAAGATTATTATTTTTTTAAAGTCAATTTTTGAGAAAAATTCCATGATGTGAAAAAAGTTAGAATGTGAAAGAAAAATGTACAACTGAGAAAAACATCAAAAAAGTCAATTTTTTGGGAAAAATGTGAAAAGAAAGTAAAAAATGTGAAAAAATTGAATCCTGACAACGTTTTAAATTCAACTGTCTTTCTGAGTTGCAGACGTCTCTGAGGAACGAGGACGGGGACGACGTCTCCCCCCTCCCCCGTAAAGAGAGGAGAAAGATGGCCGCTGGCGAGAGGAGCCGCCGTTCCTCCAGTCAGACTCTCCCCCCCTTCTCCTCCACTAACTCCTCCCCCTCCTCCTCCCCC
>NW_011356906.1:0-1539 GCF_000735185.1 Notothenia coriiceps
CACACACACACACACACACACACACACACACACACACACACACACACACACACACACACACACACACACACACACACACACACACACACACACACACACACACCTCCCAGTTGAGCATCAATTACCTAAACTGCTTTGGTGGCGGACACAGACAGGTTCACAACTTAAGTCAGAAATCTGTAAGGATCATCATCATTCATTACCTTCAAAGTATGAAATACACAGGAACATAAGTCTTTTGTGTGTTAAAGTTAAGTGATAAATTAAAGATAGAACAAGAAGGACTTAGTGGAGAAACATAATGCATGCAAAGGCCTCCATACAGGGCGTGACACTCAAAGGTAAAGTGTATAATTTGGGGAAATACGTTTATTCGCTTGTTTTGGCGAAAAGGGGAGGAAAAGATCAATACCACTTGCAAATGTGTCTGTAAAATATTAAGCTACAACCAGCAACAAGTTTGTTTAGGTTACATTACAGAACGGGCTGGACCACGGTCCTCTGCTTGGAGACAATCCCCCAGTACATGGGCCCCAGCTCCACCAATTTAGCAATAAGGCAGCCCAACAAGATGATGAATATTTTAATGAATGTGAATATTAGGCATCCTGAATGATAGGTCACCAGATCCCAATCCAACTTTGGGAAATTGGAACAATGTGCCAGACAACGGATTATCTTTTACAAGAATTGTGATCATCCCTCCAGAAAGCGTGTAGGACCTTATCAGACATTATCACGAGCCTTTCTGGATCTGATCAGTTCACACCTGGCATTAGAAACTCTCATCAAGATCATTTATGATAATGTGGATTTAGTGTAAGGTAGGCAAATTACATCTGCTTAAAGTAATAATGCTCTCTAATCAAATTGATGCTATTCAACACATCACCCAACAAAGAAGGGGGAGCTAAAGAACAACTGCCTGGGAGAGATAACATAATGAATTGGGAGCGACAGCCATTGGCTGAAATACATGAAACATAAATGCATTTTAACACACACACACACACACACACACACACACACACACACACACACACACACACACACACACACACACACACACACACACACACACACACACACACACACACACCTCATCAGCCCACCAACAACAGCCCTTCTCAGGGCCACAAATCCAGAAACATAAATCAGGACTGGCAGGAAAAGGAGGCTTGAGGAAATGGAGAGAATGAAAGGCGGACGAGAGAGAATGGGAAAGAGGGGAGGACAGTGAAAAAAAGAGAGATAGTGGATAAAACAGGCAGGAAATACGGAGAGGAAGTAGGATAAGCATCAGGAAGGAAAGAAGGGGTGAACGGATGGAGTGGTGAAACTGAGGTAAGGGCAAGGAGGAGCAAGTGAGCATCTGAGAGAGAAAGAATTAAATAAAAATGCAATAAAGCAGCCGGTGTGAAATCAATCTGCTTAGAGTTTTGTTTAATAAAAATTCATGAAGGGCTGGTGGCCGAGAGCTCATGAGAAATATTGGAGGCAATGTGGGGGACGCCAGACTCAGAGGGGAGGATAGAAGGG
>NW_011356907.1:0-1860 GCF_000735185.1 Notothenia coriiceps
CATACCTATATAAAACATGTCTGTGAAGTTTCTTTTTCAAAATACCAAACAGATCATGCATTTTAGCCATGCCTCATTTCGCTCTATTTGCTCTATTCCAGCCCTTTCTTCACAAGGGCTGATTCTGTTGCAAATGAGCTGCAGCTGACCACGCAGCTGACTGACGCTCGTGCCTCACCCCCCTCCTTTGCAGGGGGGCGAGGCACGAGCGTCATGTTACCATTCTGTTACCATCATGTTACCATCATGTTACCATGCTGTTACCATGCTGTTACCATGCCACGCAACCTCTCATTCCCCTGATAGGTGGAGAGTTGCCCATATAGGCGGAGCTCCTCGTTTCTGACGTCAGAACAATTTCAAATCTGTATCAGTCTGTATCAGATCCGTTGCAGCCCCGTTTTTAGAGTTTTGGGTATGGAGGAAAAGAGAGAGGGTTGTGTTTTCTGACACTTGGTGAGTTCCCTGACACGCCGGGGACACATATTCATGTATAAAAGACGTACAAAAGTGCATTTTGCATGATAGATCCCCTTTAACTGTCTTGACTTGACTTGACTGACTTTAATTGACTTGCCTGGACAGAACTGGGTTTCAGTTTTGGCTTTTACCATATCTTTATTGTAATGATTTCGCTGGTTATGTTGATCTTGATTTTGACTGGACAACACAAGACTCTGTTTTGTGATGACATTGGATGACTGGCTTTGAATACACAATCGAGTTTGATTCAGCTTGATCGGCAGTGGCTCAGTCAGTAGGGGCTTGGACTTTGAGGCGTAGGGTCGCCGGTTCAAGTCCCCGACCAGACCTAAACATGGAGTGTGGACTGCTACTTGGAGAGGTTCCAGTGCACCTCCTGGGCCCTGCCGTGGTGCCCTTGAGCAAGGCACTGGACATCCGTCTTCCCCCCTCACTCCCATTGCTCCCCGGGCGCTGTCCAATAGCTGCCCACTGCACCTAGTATAGGATGGGTTAAATGCAGAGAACAAATTTCACTGTGTGTGACCATTAAAGAGGGTTTCATCCCTCCGATTCTATTTGCTTCTATCAAGTTAGTTCAGGACAATTTAACTGGTAACACAGGTACTCTGTGAGCCAAAAAGGAACATGGACAAATCTTCTCTAAAACTAATGGTGTTTACTCTGAAACTGAAACACAGATGTCTGACCTGCACCTGTGCCCCTCAGCATGGACACACAAACACACATAAACTAATTGATTTGTGACTCAGCCTCCTTGCGTCAATCCTCGGCCTCATGCTGTCTGCCTCTCAGCCCGAACGTCTGGTCGTGACTGAAGCTGTGGGGTGACAATAAATGAGGTGATAAGATGGGCAGGGATATTGACAACCAAAAAGATAGGCAATTACCCAGGCTGTGATTATTAAGGTTTTAAATCAACGTTATTGCTACACATAAGCAAAGATAAACACAGATGTGGACCATGAGAATATCATACCGTGTTATTGCTATAGCAATAGACATTTAGTACTTTTGCAATTCTTAAACCTTCTCTTTTTCATCATACTCTTTTTCCCATTTCAGTTTTTCCTGAAAATATTTGCTCTTTTTTTCTCCTCTACTAATCCAACTTCTTTGTCCTTCAATATTTACAATGAATGCAAGTATTCAAATAATATTTGTGTGGAATATGCACTTATATTGAAACTGAATCTTTCTAGTAATTTCCCAAGACATACAGAATTCCAAGGTGCAGTGTGTATGTGTGTGTGTGTGTGTGTGTGTGTGTGTGTGTGTGTGTGTGTGTGTGTGTGTGTGTGTGTGTGTGTGTGTGTGTGTGTGTGTGTGTGTGTGTGTGTGTGTGTGTGTATGTGTGTGTGTGTGTGTGTGTGTGTG
>NW_011356907.1:1982-5435 GCF_000735185.1 Notothenia coriiceps
TGTGTGTGTGTGTGTGTGTGTGTGTGTGTGTGTGTGTGTGTGTGTGTGTGTGTGTGTATGTTATGGAGCTAATTTCCTGCCAAAACTCCACAAACAAACTAAACATGATTTACAAATGCCACTAAACAACACAGTGTGGTTTTGCAGGAAATGAGCTGTGTCTCGTCTGCAATCAAGGAGATTTGTACACCCATGTGTGTGTGTGTGTGTGTGTGTGTGTGTGTGTGTGTGTGTGTGTGTGTGTGTGTGTGTGTGTGTGTGTGTGTGTGTTTATATAGGGAACTGAAAATCAGAGCTCACACCTGTCTGTGTTCCCTGTATTGTGGATACAGACTGTTTGTTGTGCTGCAGTCAGTCAGGATTCCTCTCACACAGCCTTTATCTGTAGTGTGGGAAAAATAGGGGATAGTTACTGGGAAATGGGATGACTCCAAGTCATCCCAGCACTTGTATAACTCTTAGAAAAGTGTGTTGCAGAAAACATTGTTGTAATCTAACACATTATCAATTGCACAGGACAAAAGCAACACACTCCTATTAATATAGGCGTTGTGGGTTAAACTTGTTAGCAAAATGCTAATGGGAGAGCATTATCCTCCTTTAAGTTAATTGACTTTGATTTACTGTTAAATGTGCCTGTTGGCAATATTGTAAGTACAGTATGGTAATAGAAAGAAAGTGCTCGCAGCTTCAAAACTTAAATAATGTATTGCGTGTAAAGTACTGGCAAAGATTAATAGTTACAACAGACCCGCACTCACGGATATAGGATCTACTTATGCATACTTTATTGTGAGTGCAGTTTTCAGTATGGTGCAGTGTTAATTTATAAGTTATAACAGTTGTTTTAATCTTTAGAAACAGTTAAAAGACAGAACATGTGCTGTGACATGGCAGTACATTACCTGCTCTGCAGAAGGGGTGAACACATATCACAATTTGAGTGTACTGCACTAGCAAGGACTATGGTTGGTTAAAGATTTAGTTACAGGAGGTATTGGATGTTAAGCACTGATGAATTTATGGGAAAGGGGTAAAAAAAGTGTTTCTGCTTAATCTGAATACAAACCCCTAGACGTGACCTACAATGAGACAAACAGTATGAACCAGATTAAGTAGAAAGAGTGGGGGGAAGACAGGTAGAGGGGATGAAGGGGTGTAAGAAAGAGGAATGAATGGATGAAGCAAAGTAGGGAGGGAGTGATGGAGGTATGTGGATGCCTGAAGGCTCGTTCATAAAGTACCTAAATACATAGTAGCATACATATTTATTTTGATCCACAGCCTAATCTTTTACCTAACCAACCAAGAACAGTGTTTCAATTCACAATGTTAACAACGGTTGGTTTAATCTCATAGAACTGATGTTTCCCTCTGAAGGTCATGAATGGGAACTTCCCTTTTAGGAGAGTGTTTTGCTGTTTTGTGATTACGGCTAGATTTTGTTGCCTGGATTTCAGTTTATTTGCAGAACCACATTGTGACTTATCACAGCAAATGTATTTCTGTATCACAGCAATGAGTTTAAATAGGTTCTATAACAAAATGTTACTTACCAACATCATCTTAAATCAACAGCTGAGTTGGATGGAAAACCTGTTGTAATACTAGTGTTGGGGTAGTAACTCTACTAGTTAAATTACTTTTTGATTACTGTACTCTGTAATATCAACTGAGATTAAACATAAATCAAATGACAAATAACAATATAAAGTTAAACCTCATTTATGCCCAGATCAGCACAAACCCTTAATCTAATAAGGACAACACTGTACACAAGACCCCTGTTACTGCTCTTTGTTTGAACATCATGTTTTCTTGAGCTCAGTTACCATCCCAGCATAACACTGGTCCAGACATCCATGAAGTCTTGAGTGTAGCGCAAGCTCCCGTTATGCAGATATTGGACCTTAAAGTAACGAGATCATTTCATGCTCAGTAACTGTAATGTGATTCCTGCTGAACCAAGTGACACATTACACTACTGCGCCACGGACAAATGTATTCTGATTACTGTAACGTGTTACTTTGTAGCGCGTTACCCCAAAACTGTGTATCACAGATATTATGTTCTACTTTGCATGTGAGAAATGTTTGTGGACCTTAAAGTCCCCTATGTGCACAGTCAGATAACATGTGTTTTCTCTGCTGGGCTCTGAAGAATGATTCAATGTTTACTTATTCACACAGAGGCGCTGACATTTAAAGAGCCTTATCTCATCGCAGCTTGTTTAACGGCGAGTTTGGAAATCAGTTTTTTTTATTGGTGGCTGTATTCTGATAATAGGCTTGAGAGTGAGAGAAGGTGCATTTCTTATTGTGTTGACAATGTGTCAGTCATTATTATTATATTAATTGTGTGTGTGTGTGTGTGTGTGTGTGTGTGTGTGTGTGTGTGTGTGTGTGTGTTTTTGTGTGCTATGGAGCTAATTTCTTGCCAAAACTCCACAAACAAACTAAACATGATTTACAAATGCCTTATGATTCAGGTTTTGCAGGAAATTAGCTCCATAGTGTGTCTCGTCTGCAATCAAGGAGATTTGTACACCCACGTGCGTTTAACACACCTTGAAGTTAATTATACAAAAATATGAGAGCAAGACAAAAAGATAAATTGGGGTGGTGATCACTAGGCTCAGATTCCCAATAGAAAACAAAATGCTCTAATAGTTTCAAACTGAAAAACCAGTCACACATGTTTTGTATTATCCTTGAACATGTTTAATCAGTGTTAAAGCAAAATGGGCAGAACACAATTTAATTATATATCTTGTCAAATGTAACTACTGGTCAAAGATGATCTTTTCTAATAGCTTATGGCGCATTTCCACTGCAGCGGGTAGCACTGTTTAAGCGTCCTCAAGCGGCCAGGCCAGTTTTTGGTGGCCTTTCCATATAGCGCAGCACCGGCTAGCGGCTACTTTTTCACTCTTTTTCCGGCCCCATAATCAATCAATCAATGTTTATTTATATAGCCCAATATCACAAATGTTACATTTGTCTCAGTGGACTTCACAGTTTGTACAGAATATCAGTATGACAATACGACACCCTCTGTCCTTAGACCCTCACATCGTACAAGGAAAAACTTCCAGAGAAAACCCACAGTTTAAAGGGAAAAATGGGAGAAACCTCAGGGAGAGCAACAGAGGAGGGATCCCTCTCCCAGGACGGACAGACGTGCAATAGATGCCGTGTGTAAATTGAAAAGATGATACATTTGCAACATAGGTAGTCCAAATGTTTGGAAATGCATGTGTGTATAATAGGAAGATGAATCCACGAGTATATCCATCCAGGACTTATGATCCAGGACCACAGCCACGACTCAAGATCCAGGACTCGCAATCCATGACACAGGACCGCAGGATCATCCATGACTCCGGATCCCGGCATATATAGACACCAAAAAGAAAGAAATTTGGGGAAGCTGGGTTAATCGGAACATGAGAG
>NW_011356908.1:0-2490 GCF_000735185.1 Notothenia coriiceps
ATGTTAGGGAGAGGAAGAGCAGCACGTTGTTGAGCGGTTTGTTGTTTTTGGTTGTTTTGGCGTGGTCCCGGCCCACAGTGACCCTTCCTGTAACCGCAATAAAGCTGTTAAGATTGTATACGCTTCGCTCGTCATTCCGACCTGTCCGGGTGGACGTTACAATACGTCATACAGTTTTTTTGACGGGTATAAATGTTAACGATTAATCGATAATTGATCGTTAACGTCTCACGATGATCGATTAAAGAGATTTCTTAAAATGCCCATCCCTAATCTCTGCACACGCTTTTTTTTATATCAGCTTTGTGTTTCAATGGTTTTGTCCTAACCTTGGAGAGCTGTATGTTTACTGCCACCCTAAAAGGACCTCAAAAATTTTAATAAAGAATTTATTGAAAAGTTAGTTGGCTGATTGTTTTATATTGGCTCAGCCAGGTTATATGGGATGCCCAGTCTACTATATATGATATGGGTCACTCATTTTACAATATTAAACTTTGTTTTCTTATCTTTAATTTTTCATCCTTATGTAGAATGCTATTACGAAACACAAATTTGGTTGTTTATAGCATAAAGAACATCTGATTTAATGTGAGGTAGGGAAATAATCATTTGAGTATAAGTATGTGCATATAAATATGTAATTTACAACAGCTGTACGCTGCTTGAAAAGCTTGAAAATGCTCCTTGAAAATGCTTGAAAAGTGCTTGAATTTGACTTTGGAAAAGGTGTAAGAACCCTGATTGTATCAATATATATATATTTTCATAAATGAATCCACTATTAATGAACTCCATGTATGCCCATGCTTTTCAAGTAGGACAGACAGAGGCTGTGTTTTGCAATTATGGGTTCTTTGCCCTTACAAGATTTTTTTTTACCATCAATACTGCAATTCCAATAATGCCTAAAACAAACTGCCCCTCCGAGCTTTTACAAGGTTTCCTCAGTTTAGAGTTGTTCCAAATTGTCACAGGGAATGCTTTGTTAACTATATCCATGACGAAACATTGCATCTCCACTGCAGCCTTCGTACGCCCTTCCTCTACACACAATGTTGCTGTGGCCACAGTTGGCCTTGTGACTTAATCATCAAACAGAAATAATATCAGTTACATTGGGTGTGGGGGCCCCCTGCCTGAGGCTTTGATAGGTGAGAGCGTCTGCTTCAGACCAGACCTCAGGGGAATTCTCACCCAACCTCCCACCTAGGACGACTCACTTACACACTCGCTATATAGGAGGAGCAAGTGTGAAGTAGTGAGTAGCAAGAACATTTGCAGGAGAAAAGAGTGAGCAGAGAAAGAGTCTGAAGAAGGTATATGGAAATATGTGGGGAAAGGCGTGAGACTGTGCCGCAGCTCCCCTATTGTTTTCTCATTAGTGAGCTGTATATCTGACAACGGATTCAAGCTGTTTCTTTGCAAAGCAGGTACGGCACACACACATCAGTATGCAAGGCCTATAAAGAAAAGGAGCTTAGTTCTTATTATTGCAATAACACCTAGCAGGTGAGTTTTGAATATGCATGAAATGAATATCACACATTTCCAGATTTATTATTATCATTTGCAGTAGAGTTTAACAGGCAATCATATCCTGCAAAGTTTTGTTTTTAGTAACTCGTGCGCACGAGTTAATAAAGCGTGCGCACGAGTTAATAAAGCGTGGCCTCGTTTTTTGTGTGCGTGCGTGTGTGTGTGTGGGCATTTGTTTATGATAGTATCGTTCGTTCCGGTGCACTCCGGCAGGACTATAGCACATCGAGATTAAGATTAAACAAATTTCTTTCACTTGGGAATACACATATAACTATGGAGAACCAGATTTGTGTAAATTATTGTTCGTGGTAATTTGAAAACAAATGCCGGTGGTGTCGGACACACACAAACACACCGAACACGCACACACAGAGCGGAGCTGAGCACAAACACACACACACACACACACACACACACACACATCATGCGCCCCGGTGACAGGACATCTCCTTCATAAAACGAGGGGGAATACTCTGGTAGTTCGATGTGTGTATAGGTGTGGTTAGCAGCCTCGATCTCTATTCAGCTGTTCTAATGAAGGGAAACGCAGTGAAGTAAACAGTAAAAGGCACAGCTCTTTGCAGCTGGTGCTGCTCTTCTCAGATTCTGCTGAGTTACACGTTACTGCCTCCAGTGCCCTGTACGACGAAGCCAGTTCAACAGACCCTGGATATGTTTGATTTACCCGGCTTCACTAACCCTAACAAACGCGATGTCGATAAGCGGTCCTACGAAGCTGGTTATCAACTCAGTAAATCAACCAGGGTTTCTCTGACCGGCTGAGAGCGCGTTCACGTGAAAGGGACGGGATTAGCAACATTTGACCAATCACAAACATGGAGACGCGTGCTGACAGCGCAGCGTCACACTTCATGAATAAATAGTAATAAATAGCAAATCCTGCTTCGTAGTACAGGCCACGTAACGCTTTTAAAGAGAAGGAGGTTT
>NW_011356909.1:0-2497 GCF_000735185.1 Notothenia coriiceps
CTACAGCACGGTCACATGACTTCACTTCACCACCGCTAAGCTAAAGGTGGCTAATGTTGGGCTATAAAGGAACTAGAGCACGGTCACATGATTTCACTTCACCACCGCTAAGCTAAAGGTGGCTAATGTTGGGCTATAAAGGAACTAGAGCACGGTCACATGATTTCACTTCACCACCGCTAAGCTAAAGGTGACTAATGTTGAGCGTGATGACGTTAATTTGTCTCATTTAGACACTTGGTAATCCACCAGTGGGGGTATTTATTTACTGACGTATTTTAGGCTAACAACCGGAAATATATTCAGAAACCATTGACAGTGATTCAAATGCTGACTCTTTTCCAGGTTTTAGGACTTGTTTCTGCACTATTTTTGATCAAATGTGATTGAGCGACAGTAACATGGAGGTGAAGAGGGAGGAGAAAGCCAGCAGAAGTGCAGATTGAGCTCTTCTTGTGTGGTTTGCTTTGAGCATTGTGTTGTGTGACAGGTAATCAGCAGAAAGCTCAGGTGTGTCTTCAGGTGCTTTAAGGCTGTAATCCCTGCTGCTACCTCACACAGCTGCAGAAAATCCTCCTGCTATTGTCCAGCTTCATCCTGAAGACAATCTGTAGATTAAAATCCAATCTGTACAACAACCAAAAGAGGGTCAGCACTTCTCTGCCGTTAGTTGATTCCTCGTAGTGAGTTGTGTTTGTTTTGGACAATAAAAGCAAGAAAAAGTGGATTTTCGTCTTCTTAGATAATTGGTTTTCTACATGATTACACAAGGTCTATATCTTGATGTGACAATGCACTTTTTGCCATTTCATTATCTGTTTAAAATGCACACATTGTCCCAGGCTCATTAATTATTGACTGCCCCCTCTCTTGGTTTTATCTTACAGACAGTGCACTCCTATCATGATTACAGCACGGCTCACATTACGAACAACAGAGATCAGGATTTAAAGAAAAATTACTTTGCAGTTGAAGTATTTTAAATATTAATAAACACCCCTCAGAGTGGCTGCTTCTTCAGGGAGTCCATCAGATGATGCATCAGCACAAGTATGTGGAGAACAGGCTATTTACGATGAGGCTGTGACCCCCAACTCTTCCTCGGACCCCCCCTCCTGAGAGGAGACATGCTTTTACTGCGTTTGTTCTGTCTGTGGCATTTCTGATGGTTATTCTGGTCGCGTTCGCACAGTCGTAAAACACCGGCTGAGACTTTCATGTCCAGTTTTTATGGGAACAGCCCGCTGAGGAATTTAAAGGGATTCTGTGTTAATTGAGTGACTTACAGGCAACAGCGTTATTTACTGTTTTACATTAACCCCTGCAAATGGAAAAAGAGAAGAACCTCAGATTTTAATTGTTTTTGTCTCTTCTTTTTTTTTAGGATCCGCCCACATCTGTGTCATTAGGTCTGAGGATGGAGGAGATGATTTTTAACCTGGCCGACACACACCTTTTCTTCAACGACCTAGAGGTACGTTTGTTTTTACTCTCCTTTTTAAAATGCCTGCTGTGTTCCTGACGCCTTCTGTTGAGTTTTAGTAAAAGCAGCAACAACTGCTCCTCAGTCACAGCTCTCTCTCAGAGGTGAAGTATTACCTCGGAGCCGGAGGGACTCCATGATTTTTCCTCCGTCATCCAGGGGTCACCAGCTTTAACCCCCTCTCAATTTGTTCGCCTCTAGTGTTTCCGTGTCTGTTCGTCTGTCTGTGTGTCACGCTGTGTGCCGGGTGCTGCTGTCTACCTCCAACACACACACTTTCGTCACAGCATGCGCCACTTTATGGTTTTGGAAGTTAAAAGCTTACGTGAGGCTATAAAGCAACTACAGCACGGTCACATGACTTCACGTCACCACCGCTAAGCTAAAGGTGGCTAATGTTGGGCTATAAAGGAACTACAGCACGGTCACATGACTTCACGTCACCACCGCTAAGCTAAAAGCGGCTAATGTTGGGCTATAAAGGAACTACAGCACGGTCACATGACTTCACGTCACCACCGCTAAGCTAAAGGTGGCTAATGTTGGGCTATAAAGGAACTACAGCACGGTCACATGACTTCACGTCACCACCTCTAAGCTAAAGGTGGCTAATGTTGGGCTATAAAGGAACTACAGCACAGTCACATGACTTCACGTCACCACTGCTAAGATAAAGGAGGCTAATAATTGTCGTGATGACGTTTAGTCGTCTCATTTAGACACTTGTTGGCCGTTTTTAAATCCACCAGTGGGGTAATTACTTATGTATTTCAGGCTAACTCACATTCAGAAATCATTGACCTCCAGACCAGTGGACAGAAAATGCTGACCCTTTTCCAGGTTTTAGGACTAATTTCTGCACTATTTTCATCAAATGTAACCCCCTCCCCCCCTCAATTTGTCCGGCTATAGTGTTTTGGGGTCTGTCCGTCTGTCTGTGTGTCACGCTGTGTGCCGGGTGTCGCTGTCCACCTCCAAAACACACCCTTTCGTCACAGCATGAACACCCCCCCC
>NW_011356910.1:0-2038 GCF_000735185.1 Notothenia coriiceps
TCAAGTATTTACTCCCGGAAAATGTTTATGTATGATGATATATTGTTAACTTAGCTCACTATGGAAACAACGTCGGACATCTACAAACGCGTCCTGTATCCGATCTCAAAATGTGCCATTTGCACAATGTGTCATGTATGCAGCCCTTGTTTTGCACTTGCGCGCACGTCGCGGCACTTTGCGAGCGTCTACCGGCTCGGGCTGCATTTTACACCGAACATATAATATACCGTTTGAAACATCTATTTGCCGCCGAACGCCACCTCACTCAAGTCGACCCAAGTCATAATGTCAGTGGCGGCTGGTGGGAAATATTTTTGGTGGGGCTGTTGATATAGTGAGTAAAAAAATTTTTTGGGGAGAAATGACCCCTTAAATTGGGACTGATACCGTCATATACCATATACCACGGTATGATGTCAGCAAGGTATGACGGTATGAAAAAAATGATACCGCCCATGCCTAGTCACAACCTATTTTTTCGGATCATGTGACTACTGAAAATGGCCAAAATGGCAGCTGCCTGACGGAATATACAGGTTTTGATAAAAAAGAGCTATAAAATCATTATTTACCGGGGAATATCGCTGATTTCTTCAGGGTATGGTTTAAACATAATGTTTCACCAAATACTGACGTTTTTATTAACTATCTAATGACTGGAGCCTTCCTTTAAGAATAATGTTTGACTTGTTTGTAGGCCAGGACTGCTGAACCACAAAAATGCATTATATTTTCACAATTGATATATCGCAATATTGTGATTTTGATACTATTGGGATTCATTGTGCGTCTCTAATGTTCCTCTAGTGTTCCTGGAAATGTGTTTGTGAGTTTTTAAAACTAAACCTTGGGTAAATTGACCGAAATAATATTTTTGTTTTCTTGTATATGTGGTAATGTACCTTGCATCCATGTAGTGGATTCAAGATGTCTGGATCATGGGTGGAACTGTAATGACACTGGTAATGTGCTTTTGTGCTTGCATGTATGGGGGAGTGTGTGTTTTGAAAGAGAGAATGTGATCTGTGTATATATAATCCCCCCCCCTCCCCCCACTCCTTTGACACCAAACAATAGGACGCTGAAAGAAGACAACGGCCCAAGCACCACAACAGACCATGGCCATATGGTCTTGTAAGATTTGGATAAGAGCCCATTCAGATCTTTTCGCTTGGATAAGCATGTGCAACAAGTAGAGGAGCATCATGTTCAACTCTTTATTAGCTGGCACAACAAACACCATCGTTTGAGCATTCTTAAGTATCTTTAGACAGTGGGTGAGATACAGTAGACTGTGGCTCAGCTTAGGCCTGTGCAGTGTACTGTTATTTGAGGTATAACAGTCATGGTTTCACTGCACTTTGAATTTAGATTGAAAAGCTTGTGGCGTGTGTTTGTAGATTTTATACAGTAATTATAACAAAAAAGTCTTGATTAGAGCTTAGTAGTTACACTGTAAGGATAAATGTAGATAGGATATTTGTTATGTAAACTCCAAAAGCAGAATACTGTTTGATATCGTTGCACTTTGTAAAGGCCTTCTCAGGTAAGTTACAGTGTGTATATTCATTCTGATATATGACACAAAAATGTTTCAAATGCCATTCTTTGTAATGGCCAGCAGGGGGCGACTCTACTGGTTGCAAAATGAAGGAAGATTGTATAGAAGTCTATGAACGTTTCTCATTTCTCTATTTCCCCTCCTCGACTCCCCTCCTCGACTCCTATCGCCATGTCTTAGTCCCGCCCACAGGAGACGCGAGCGGAGGAGTCGAGGAGGGGAACCGAGGAGAGAGGAGGGGAAGCAGCAGGCGTTTAGAGAAATGAGAACTCCTCTCCTTTGAGCGGTCATTTTAAAGAGACGTCCGTTAATGATGACAGGAGGCACAGCAGCACTCTGTCTGATGGACAGATGTGTTCATGACGACTTATATATTTATTTTTAATTAATTCACAGTGCGGTATAATGAGACAATAACAGGCTACAGATGCGGACATAATACACACACACATATATATTTATATAAATATAATA
>NW_011356911.1:0-3737 GCF_000735185.1 Notothenia coriiceps
TCACTGCCCAGCCAAAAAAAAGTAACCACTTTGATTTAACTAGGCCAGTAGGTAAGGACTTTCCACTGGATAATAACTTACTGCAGCAATGTGTATGTTTTAGCTGAATATACGTTTTTTTAACCCTAACTGATGCAGTTAGTCACTTCTTTAATGTTTGTTCTTTCTGATGTAAAAACAACTTCATTCTTTTGATTTACGATAGTAATTACTTGTCTTTCAAATTTGAAGGAGGGTGAGCAAGCATCTTGAGTAACATTCATCATTAACTCCTCCAAAAAATATAGTTTATTTAATAATAAATTAATATGTGAATCATAACAGTGATTGACAGCTGATAGGAATAATATGATTGTTAATAGTATCATATTAATTTAGACAAACATCTATGAGACAGTTCATTAATGTACTTATTGCAGCAGTCTGCATAGATTTGGTACCCCTGCTGGTCTAAGAGTGAGACAAACTCATTCTGTCAAAATTCATTAAATTATGTCTGCCACCTTATATATATTTATATTTAAGGCTTTACTGATGTGCCACAATAATGTCACCTAATGTTATTGAGTTAAAATATCAATATTGTGGCTTTCCAAGTTAACATTGATTGATATGACTGCGATTAAATCAGCATATACTTCTGCCACCTCTGAAATTTTCCTGCCACCCCATGAATATTTTTCTAGATCCGCCCCTCGTCCAGCCTGATGGAGCTATTGGAATAGGGGGACCCCTTATCTCAGCAAACGGCTAAGGGAGCGAGTAAGTCAAAGATCGAGCGGATGAGGACTGAGGAAAAAGGTGTAAGAGGTGAAGAGATCATTAATGCTTACATGTGTCCTGGATTAGAAAGCATTGATCTCAGATGAAGATGTTGGCTTTGGCTGTCTCTATTACTCTTTCTCAGCTGAAGGAGCCCGGACATTTCACCTTCAATTTCCTTTTAGACACCTAACAGCCTAATCAGTCTGTATCGTGATTTCATATATTTGTCAACAAACGGAATTTACTTTACGGCTGGCTGCTTCTCTTTCTACACTTCTTTCTTAGTTCTTTCAGTGGAACAACATGCAGAGGATTTTGTTATTTTACTTGGTTGTAATTCATCTCAACCAGCCGCGAATGCAAATTAAGTATACCAGTGTGTAAAAGGTGTAGCCACATTGTGGATGTGTACAGAAGCTGCAGTTGAACTGAGGGAAATATTTCTGGGTGCAATTTTCTGTGGTTGATGCTTGGGGTAAAACCACATGTCAGATGCATATCATCACCCTTCAATGCATAAAGTTCATGTAAAGTTCATGATTTTCTCTGCACGCACTGGGCTTGTCATGGTAGTTGTTATACACAGATGATATTAGATGCTCACTGTCAACTTTCCTTTTTTAACAGAAATATAACCCACTTAGCTTATCTTCATGCCGGTAGCAAAACTCAACTCTTGACAAACTTGACAAATACAATTATTTTTGTAAAGTGTCTGGTCTAATCCCTTGTGAGTTATTCAACGTAGCATCCCTACACAGATAAATAAATAGGGCTTAGAGTGATAACAGGTGTAAAAATGAATAGGCCAAGATTTCTAAGTTGAATTACCCTAGCGACTGAAAACCAATTAAACTTGTTTGCTTAGCTAATTTCTGCCCTTTCTTATTTTTTCATATTTCTATGGGTAAATGTGCACCCACACACAATTGAGTGGTGACTCGAAACTGCAGTATCCAGTGCCAATGACATTCACAAGTGCCATTTAAATGTCTAAAGTCAGGCCTTTAGCTCCTCAGAGCAGATAGTGTTTCCAGGCAGTAATGTCATAAAACCTCCCTAAAAGGAAAGTACATGCTCTTTGCCCAAAGTGGTGTTGACTACCTCCTACACTGTCAGGAGGAAAGATCCACCATTGTTGTTGTTTAATTATGCAAAGCTCTGCACTCAAGCAGAACGCTGTGACACTGTCCAGTGCTGGGCTGCCCTGTCCCCACCCCAATCCTTCCTCCTGGTGATGACCGAAATGTCAGCGTTGTTCTGTATCAGGGGAAGAGTCATATCGCGTGGCCAGCACACATTCAGACACCTTTCTTTCCATCATGAATATTGATGTTATCCAGATTTCTCACAAATGGGGTGGATTTGTTTTCTGCTCTCAACCCCAGGCGGGTTTAGTACTAACTTATCGGTGCACACTCTGGCACAGCTTTTTACAAGATTGTTCCTTTCCTGTTTCATTCCCCCTGCTCTTTTTTATATAGCATTTTCAGTCATGACGGTCACCAATCACAGAGTTGAAACTTTTCTCCTCAACTTTTTTCAATCTCAATTTCTGCTTTTCCTGTCAGGGATTTTCATCATCACTTACTTTTTACTTAAATTGTCAGAGCAGTGAAAAAGTATGTGGTGAATAAATCCTGTGATAGCAAACATAAAAGTGACAAAATAAACGAATATAATGAATCTTGTTAAATTCTGGATAATCCCTTCTTTGAATATGCTCTATATTTTCTTCACACAAAGAATTCATTCTAAATAGACAATGGATACATTGTTATCACGATGATAAATGGATATTCTTTTAAAATAAAACTTCTTTGGAACCCATTTTCATAAGACCTGAACAAATCCTTTTATTTCCTTTTCAAACAAAAATTAGAGCAAAACGTTTTTTTTCACACTTTGTTAGTTTGGGTGCTGATTGTTGGCTCAGTATAAATGGAATTTATTTTAATCCGAAAATAGTTTCTGGGCACAGCCTGCTTTGTTTTATCTTGTGTGGCTTTCATCCTGATTCCATGAGAGAAACCAAACCGTAATTGGTATTGATTTTAACTTTCCATTTGACCACCTGCCACCCTCTGCTTCGGCCGCTTCTTTAATCATTACTTGGAACGTTTAAACATAATTTATTTAGATGGAAGATATAATGGGTAAAATGAATAACAGAACAAACAGCAGAGGTGATGAGTTGAAAAAGTGTGTGTGTGTTTTAGATTAGCTTGAATATGAGTTTGAACTGATTAGGCCTTCACTGACACAGACAGTCCTGGCTGTCCAAGATAATGACTGCTGACCACAAGTGCTGTTGAAAATATTGAAAGTAAAAGTGAAACGGTACATGAAGAAAGTGGAAAGTTTCACATAAACCTGAGGGCCAAGGTGTCACTTTTAGGAGATCATCTGCATCAACTGGTAAAGATGGGAAACTAAGTGTAATTGCATCAAGTCAGTTTTTCATTTGTGTGTTGTTTTCTAATCACATTTACAATTTCTACTTTAATTACTTTTTCCATGCTCAATTTGACTGTTGATGAGAAATTATAAGTAAATTAATTATAACTTGCAGACAGCCTCATTTACTTTGTTTCAGATTTGTTTTGGTTGTCTGCAGTGCTTGTTTTTCTTTTCACTTATCGCACGACAAACTGACAATTTTTCAGAGTGCAGAAGTTGCATAAACACTTAACCCCTTTATGTCAGAGAAGACGTTTCGGTTGGACTGAAACATTGTTGGTGAGCAGTGGGAACCTGCATTATTTCTCTTATATTTAACAGTGTTTTGTTATTTAATGTCTACCAGTAAGTCACAGTCAGACATCTGTAATAAGAATCTGCTTCAAGGTTACTAAAATAATAAAGGCATTATTTGTGAACCATTTGTTATGGTGAGTGAAGCAGACAGGACCCAAATGCAGAAAAAACTGAAAATACCTTTATTTCAAGGATATGGCACACGGACAATCAGA
>NW_011356912.1:0-8266 GCF_000735185.1 Notothenia coriiceps
CTGGGTCATTGAGGGGCAGGGTGGCATCCAACAGAATGGCTCTAGATGTGGGGAACTGGAACAGGAGGGACAGTTAGAAACCACTATCCTCTGCTGCAAAAACAATAACTGTAATAGTGAAATAAAATAAATAATACCCTGGATCTGACTTTAGATTTGCATCATGACGGAGGGTTTAAAATAATCCTCTTTCTCACTTCTCTCTCATCTTAAACTCATCTTTGACAACTCAAAATGTAAGCCTTCTTTATTGTCCCCTTTTGTCCCCTTTAAAGGATGCTTTAAACATCCGTCTTCAATCTCCTCTCCACCTTTATCTGACTGGAGGGTTTACACCTGCGTCTTTCGGCGTCAAGTCTCCATAAAGGAGATTAAAAGGTGAGCTCATTGAAATTCCCTGAGTATAACTATTTAAAATCCACGAGAGAGAAATATACCTTCTCCAGTTGTTCCACACAGATGGTGTGGGCCACGATCTTACACGCTGCACACTTCCTGCGACTCACAGACTTTTGCTAGAAACACAAAGAAACACAGTTTAGAAATACAAAAAACAACCACACACATACAATCACTTTACTCAAAGTACTATTCAGTTTGTTTAATGATCATAAGCAGCTGGTAAATGGTTTTTTTGAAAGGGAAAAATGAGGCAGTAATGATATATGTGACCACCAGGGGGCAGTCCTGTGCTGCAGAAAGAGACACGCTGTGGGCTGGAAGCTGGTACTGAAATTAGAATGATGGCATGATGCTTTAGGACTTGTGGGGTATCGTATTTATGTGTGATGTGATGGGCTGTGATACGAGCCGACATGAGTACAATTATACCATGATGTGACCGTGGTGATGACACCAGAGGTCCTTCAGCGGGAAATACATCTCTGTACACCACTGTGCAGAAGGTGTTAAAGCAAAGACCAGAGTGGGTTCTCTAAATGAGTCACATTGCCATCTTAAGGTATAAATGTTTAACAGATGTGAGGGGTGTGACAGTGAGCGATGAGGGGAAATCAAGCACAGACTGGAACAAGCACAAGCTTTTTAACGGCAGAACACCCATACATAATGTCTCACTATTATTCAGCCATTTCTTCAGTATATTATGGAATGGTTTTCAGCAGAGAAGTGTAAGGAATGTGCGATGGAATAGCTGTGTATATTTCATTGTTTTAATAGTGTCTCAATGGTGACCTCAATTGAGGAAAAGTGGATTTTACACTATGAATATAGTAAGGTAATATATAATAAGAATGAATATACTTAATATATAAATTACAACACATTTTCTTTCCTTTTATGACTGCACAGCTGGATTGAACTTTATTGAGTCTTGCAACATAATCTTGCACTACTTTATTCTACTCTGTTTCTTCTTTTTATTGTTTTAAATTAGTTTTATTGTTATCTTAAATATATATAGTCATGTTGAATTGTTGGAGGAGCCTGGGACCTAAGATTTTCATTGACATTACTACACTGTAGCTACTGTATATGTGACTATAAAGCAACCTTTGAATGTTGAATCTTTGATGTGTCGCACATATTTAGATAGTAATTTCTCATATTCTTACTTCCTTGTATAATTATATTTCTTGTAAATATGTATTTATATTTATACATTTCATAATAGTTAATTAAATAGTTCTATATATGCTTGATTTGTACACTGTTATTGTGTTTATGTACTGCATTTGTTTGAAACAGCAGCATATTCATTTTAAAAACAGCAAGGACCCTCAACAAGAAGGTGAATGAACCCTGGACATAACATCAACTCTGTGTGAACACCAGTCATAGCAGCTGGGAAAAGGTCAAAGGTCAGAGCCCATGAGTCAGAGGCTGAACGGAGATAGAGAGGAGGAGGATATTCACATGTGACACCAGAGATCATCTGTGATCGGCTAAAGGGCGAAACACCAAATTAAATATGACAGCTATTCCATCAAACGGTGGCCTATGAGAGACTATAAGTGGGCCGTGATGAGGCCTCTGACACGTCTACACCCTGTCGGATCAACTGAATACAATATATTGATAAGGAACTTGTAGAAATATTGTTGAGGGCACAGAGGATAGAGGAGATACTTACCAGTGCTCTGGCTATACAGTGTTGTTCCCCCACATAACAGTAGTCTCCAGATGCATTGGTCTCATACCAGATATGATCTCCATACTGAGCCGCCTCCTACGGGGGGGGGCACAGAGACACACAGGAGAACACATAATGATAATCACTTTATTATTTGTTTCACTGATGGTTCACTTTAGCATCGATAGGTCACTGATGAAGCATACAAAGATGTTAGAAGATGATTGTGCAATCATTGGCGCTACAGTCCACTACTGTGTTCATATAGGTATTTAAATATAGATGTTAATAATATGCCTGCTCAGTTGACTTATTCAGCCGTTTCTTCAATGAGGACAGACTGTCTCACCGGCGAAACCTACATTTCAGAGACACATTTGTTTCCCTGACAGCAAAAACAGCCCCGAGGGAGGGGTAAGGTGTGTGATGTCACAGCGGATGAGCTGCTGCTGTAGGCATTAGGTGAATGTCAAGGTGTGTGTGTGTGTGTGTGTGTGTGTGTGTGTGTGTGTGTGTGTGTGTGTGTGTGTGTGTGTGTGTGTGTGTGTGTGTGTGTGTGTGTGTGTGTGTGTGTGATACTCCTGTGAGTATCACACACACACACACACACACACACACACACACACACACACACACACACACACACACACACACACACACACACACACACACACACACACACACANCCCCGGGCGCTGTACAATAGCTGCCCACTGCTCCTAGTACTAGACTCCTGGTACAAGGATGGGTTAAAAGCAGAGAACACATGTCACTGTGTGCTCTGTGTGCTCTGTGTGCTCTGCATGTGTGACGATTAAAGAGGGGTTCATCCCTCCACATATATATTATACGTTATAACTTATTAAGCTCTTTTTTGTATTTGTAGTTGAGTTTACTAAAGCTGTTTTGGAGAGATGTGGCCGTTGTGAATCCCACATTTTATCCCACATCTTCTGGCTTTCTTTTTCTTTGTAAATGTAGTAACTAAATTGTGCATGTGTTGTAGTGTGTCAGCAAGAACGCCATGGTCTAAGGCGAGGAGAAACAAGAGGATCTCCCTGTGTTTTCAAATGAGCCTTAACACCTGAGGCATGAGATAAAGAAGGCTAAAGTTACACTCCTGGTGAACATTCTTTGTAAGTTAATAACTAGGAGAGCTCACATTACATGAATAGGTTATTGTCAATTCCAAACGCTTGTTATTTCTTAACATTCATTTTGTGAATGAATAAAGATTTCATTCTTTGAAAACACGCAAAAACAGGAAGTAAAAAGTATGACCAAAAGGAAAACATGAACCAGATAAACCAAAATATTAGGATCTTGGCACCAACTGACTTTTGACGAAGCTTTGAGGAAGCAGCACTGCATCAGGAATTCGTTGATCTCATTGGACAGGATGGTTAAAGCATGGGAATAATTGAGGATGCAAATGTATATTTTATAATGGAAACACTTAATTTGGACAGTCCTACAAATGAGAGATGACCATTTGTGACAATGTTTGTACATACCTACTTGTTCTACTCACTGAACATCTGCTGTATAATTGAGCATAGGATGGATGAGTAGTTCAGGTTCGACTAAAATGTGCTAAGTGTTAGTAGATATGTTCATGAATGGTCACATGTCCTCTATAGATAATCCAACTCTTTGTAGGACTATCTAAGTAAAGTTTATCATTTGTATTATTGAAACAATTGACGATGCCATTTAGGGAACATTTTTTAAACAGAAAAGCCTGTTTGTCCCTTCAGCATTTCTAAAGGAGGATTGGAACAAAAGATCTGGACTATCATCAATTATCATGGAAACCATCTTCTGTTGTAAGGATCTCAAAGCATCATCAGAAGACGGAAGGGGAAAGTTGATGATATGTCTTTTACCAAATAGATTCTTAGATACCACATATCATTTTTAGCACTATCCATATCTGCAGACATGATGGATTTCTTCTTCGGTGGCCGTCAGAAGAAACCAAAGCATGGCGCTGCTCTTCAGACCAGCAAAGCCAGGAGGCGCTCTAGTGCGGGTCTGCCTTCCGCGGCGTTGGTTCAGTCCAGGCGCTCCTCGGTGGGCTTACCTCTAGTGTGTGCTGAGCAGCGCCGGCGCCCCAGTGTGGGCTCCTTGGTGGCTACTGGACAAAGGCGCCACTCCATCATAGAGGTAGGTTTAACAAGTGAAGCAGAGGGAGGGTCTGGAAGAGGAACTGAGAGAGCAGATGGAGTCATCACAAGAGGAAGGCGGGGGTTGCAGTACAAACCTCACCATGCTCGTGGTGGTGTACAGCGTGGGATGGCACTGCGATATCGACGTCCTTCTAGAATCAAATCTATTGAATCTCATTTATTCGGATCCTCTTTGTTACTTGCAAGTGTAGTCCAGATGGGTAGAGAAGTGAAGGAAGATGAAGAGGAGGACACCTCTTCCTGTTCGGAGTCTGATGGAGAGGAAGGGAGTGAGGGACGGGACATGAGCTTGAGGAGTACACATTGGTACTTAACCCAGGCAGACATTATGGAGAACATTAAGCCCCGCCCCTTGCTCCGCCCCCCTCGCTGCCTGAGACGAAACTCCTCCCACCCTCTTCCAGACTCAGGTTATGGGGTTTACGGACGGTATAATCGACGTGGGTCAAGTCAAGTTCAGTGGACAGAGAAGATGAAACAGATCCAGACTTCCACGACCAGCCCCAGCCTGGGTCAGCTAGCCTCTGCGGGGCGGAGCTCCGAGGGGGGGGCTGCTCCAATAAACAGGGCCCGCTATGGCTCCACTCTCCAGAAAAGCTCCTCTTCACTACTAGAGGGGGCCGAGGGAACCATATACTATGACCCTTATCTGGAAACATGGGAGAACTTCCTGACGTATGTAACACACACACACACACACACACACGCACACACACACACACACACACACACACACACACACACACACACACACACACACACACACACACAGTTTTTTGTTAGTTTTTAGTCGGCTGCTTTTAACGTGACGCACGACACAAGTGACAAGTAACTGACATGGCGCAAACACGTACCTCGTAATTCTTTCTCACTAAAATCTGCTAAATCTGCTAAAATCTGCTAAATTTGCTAAAAAGATTGAAATAGAAGAAGCAGGGGCAGGGCATTATTACGCAGAATCTGTGTAATATGTAGAATTAGCAATGCCTTGATAGCCTACTTCAATGAATGTAAATTCCACATTGTTGGTAAAATAATATTTTACATCTTAATAGTGTGTGTGTGTGCTTGCGCTTTTGTGCGTACTCTATAGTGCCCGTAATAGTGTGCACTGGAGTCCGTTGTTATGCACTGTGTGTGTGTGGTTTTGCTCGGTGTATGTCAACGTCACCAAAGACCAGCTCGCAATAAGATATGTATGTAAACTCCATCTTCTCTTTAGTGATCTCACATAATGTCATCTCATTCAATTTTCTCATCGCAAGAATTGTTATTCCATGGCGTGCGCAATGCAGTTGAGCAGGTTTTATTTTCCGGTACATCATCTGTCTAAAAGAAGCTGCTTTTCCTTCCTCTGTTATTTTCACATTGCCTTTTTATCTCATATTCATACTTGGGTTTGACATCATTTCCCTCTTCCTTTTAGGCTCTTTGCTGCTTTAGATATGCCATTTAGATTTAGTCCGTAAGTTTGAGCCAACACCTGTTGTTTAGTCGAATCAATGCGAAAGCGTATCCAGACAATTTGCTATTACGGTAAATATGCGGAACTATGAAAAATGTCTATAAAAATCCAAACAAACAAAAATAACCCTCCACTTCCTGTTGAACTTCACCATACACATATCTTTTTTAAAAGCAGTACGGTGCTTTGTTGAGTTTTCCTCTTCTCTCTACAGCCCACACACATGCTGCTTTGCTTATTGATTTGTTTGTGTGGAAATAAATGGTTGTTTGTCTGTATGTGAGTCAGTCCTGTGCAGAGAATGGATGGATAAAAAGTAGGTGACTTTTCTTTTGGAAAGTCTGTTGCGCAGTACTGACAAAGGAGAGATGACACCTCTGGCTCGGTCCTTGTGCATCTGCCAGGTGTTATATGTACGGCTGTATTACTTAACATGCCTAGTATTATATATATTTTACTCACCTCATTTCATGCTTCTATTTTGAGGGCCAAACTAGAAGTTTTTATTTTCTGGCTCTTAATTATTTTCTGGCTCTTATTTATTTTTGTTAGTTACAGCTCCCAGGAAATAAAGCCATTGAAATATAATCAGATTTACCATTAAGAGTCACATGATGAAATATAAGAAATTGAAATGTTGATTGTGCTTCGAGTTAGCTGCTAGCTGGATTTATTTTGTAGAATTATTTTTTCACAGTAGTTTTTTAATTGGTTATCCAGAATTTTTTATTTCATTTATTTTATATATTTATTGGTATTGCGTACCTAATTTCTGGTATCCTGATTTACGTTATACACACTGCTGTAAGATGTAAATCTACCTTGGAATCAACCTCTGCCAACAATTAGTTAAGGTCATATTAAGTCCAAACAGTGTGAGTGGCACTACTTCATATATATATAAAAAACTGCAAGATAAATTAACCAGATATATTGGCATCTCTGCAGTATGGAACGCAGATCTAAAAAATGATACGCAGACTATTGATTGGAAGAGAATATGGAATAATATCTCCTTAACATCGCGTAACCACAATCACCAATTGATACACCATAAAATGATACACAGTTATGACCTGTCAACCAGAAAATGCTGTCAATTAAGGATGATTCCAAGCCCCATATGCCTTCTCTGTAACCAAAAGACTATTGGCACATATGTACACATGGTTTCTGAATGTACTGCAGTAAGAACGTTCTGGAAACAGGTTATTGACATTGTATCTGAGATGATTGGAGTTCACATACCCTGTCTCCCAAATATTGTATTGTTGAATGATGATTCTTCTCTTGACCTACAGAAACATGAGAAAAGGGTGCTTTTCGCTGGTCTAACAGCAGCCAAAGAAAATTATTGCAATACAATGGAAACCCCCACATACTTTATTTCTTAAGCAATGGATATCATCTTTCCATGACCTACTAATCTCAGAGCTGTCAATCGCTTCTGCTAGTAAGGCTAAGGGGGAAACATTAGAGGCTTTTCAAAGAGCTGCTGATCGGGTAATATCATTCATGTAAATGATGATTGTACATATACGCACACCTTGGTGCAAATGTAGATTATTAGGAGTTAATCGCAATTCAGCTGAAACAGATGAAATGTTATGTGGAGAAAAAAAAGGTATGAATGTATTTTATGTTATGCTATAAATTGTTATGCTATAATATAAATAATATATATAATATATAGCTGAACTCAGACGATTGCTAAAAAACATCAGGTAGGATTTTCTAAATACGGGTAACAGTTTTCTAACTTTCCCCAAACTATATAATTTTACTATGATTCACTACCGACCTTTATAATGACTTAGTTTGTAATGATATGTCTGTCTATTTTCGTATAGTTTGTGTGAATCGTTTCTACTTTGTCTCCACTTGACGACAAAGGACGGCGTACAAGAGAAGTCCATAACATCCTAAATGTAGAAAAAAACGACCCTGGTTGAAAGAATAACAACACAAAAAAAAAAAAAAATTTCTAATGTTGTAATATATCTGTTATATCTGTTAATGCGGGGAGTTTTTCTTTTTTCTGTTCCTGTTTTTTTTATATCGGCTTAGGGAAAGGGTACGTGCGAGAGAAGGGTGGGTAGAANCCATCCTTGTACCAGGAGTCTAGTACTAGGAGCAGTGGGCAGCTATTGTACAGCGCCCGGGGAGCAATGGGAGTGGGGGGGGAAGGGGGTGTCCGGTGCCTTGCTCAAGGTCACCACGGCAGGGCAGGAGGTGAACTGGGACCTCTCCAAGTAGCAGTCCACACTCCATATATAGGTCTGTTCGGGGACTTGAACCGGCGACCCTACGGCTCACAGTCCAAGCCCCTACTGACTGAGCCACTGCCGGATATTATGTGCACTTGAGTAATATTTAGAATATTCTAGCACCCCGGTCACCACGTCCATCTGAGAGGGTATTATGTGTAACTCAGTTAAGCTAACTTGTAAGAGGTCAAATGTCTAGTAAATATTTTGAGACAGTACTGGTTGAATGATCACCCCCCAAAACAATCGGTTG
>NW_011356912.1:8522-22478 GCF_000735185.1 Notothenia coriiceps
ATATTACAGGATAAAAGAAATAACAGAAAAGACTGCCGTATGCAGAGAAGACGCCGGCGTGTCGCACTTATCATTCATATCACATCATCAATCACATCATCGATCATATAATATCATAATATATCCATATTTCCTTATCTGAGTCAGCTTCTCGAGCCGTATCTGGCCGTGCGGTGCAACACTCACAGTGTCACGTACTGTATGCAGAAGTATTATTTTAAGCAATACATTAAGTTGACGAAACATTCAACTCAAATGTTATTAAAGTCAGATCGTATCTTAGATGAGGCAGTGATATCATAAACCTGTTAATGTAGGCCTACGCATTCAAACACTCTGGAGTTTATTTATTTTTTAACCAGCTGTTCTGTTTTCACCTTGCAGGTGCAGCTCTGTGGCTTTTATCCTGGATAAAGTGTTTAAGTCATGGATGTTTAAAGTTTAACTTCTTCATATGTCTAATATTTCATTCAGGAAGTATGACGCGCTGCGCTGTCAGTACGCTTCTCCATGTTTGTGATTGGTCGAATGCTCCAAATACCACCCCTTTCATGTGAACGCGCACCAAACTAGATAGGACACGGCTGGCTTGAGCGATCCACTTGATTACCCGCGTCGTAGTACCGTTTAGCGAGAGCGCGTATGTTTTGGATTAGGCTAACCGGCTAACTCAAACATATCCAGGTTAGGTTGAACCAGCTTCGTAGTACAGGCCCCTGGGCAGTGCTCATTCAGAGTCACACTCTGATTCTCCTAGGCTTGATAGGATTTGTATTTATTATTTAAAAAGTCTGTCGCTCTGAGACCTGAGGTATTTGGTGGACCAACACCTTTTTGAGTCTGAATATATCTGTCGTTGCTGTCAAAAGCAGAAGAGAAGTGTGATATGAAGGTAAGTTGTCTGACGAAACCATGACAACCAATCTGAACTGTGGCTCCACATAATCAAGCCACATGGGAATCTAAAATGACATGTCTGGAAAAGTAAATAAAGTAAATGTGTGTTGCGCCTTCAGTTGCCTGCTACACACTGCTCTAACTGACATGAAGGGTTTGCTAACCGAGAGAGAGACAGATATCATATCAGATGGTTGCACAACCAACCATCATCAGCAATGTTTTAGCACAAAGTTTCATAAGGACATGATAAGAAATGTCACTGTGCAAAATGGACACTTGGCTGATTTGTCTTGTTGAGTGACTAAGGTACTGTGAACAGATCTACATCATTAGACTTTAAGACTTTCCAGACAAAACAAAACCTAGGCATTAAAACCTCCATAAGGCCCCATTCATTGCATAAACATGGTGGAAATAAACTGTCAGTGTGTGTTTGCCCAGGATGACTCGCCCCGTCAGACATGGGCAGTTTTGCATAAAAAAGTACTAATTTTGTAATCATTAACTTTTTCACTTTGTTGCTCCGTCTGGTTTCACCTCTCAGGGAGGGAACGGACAGTTGTTGTGTTTGCTGATGTTTACAGAGTCCATTTTTTGAAAGCTATGACCTTTTTACGAAGGCTAAAAGAGCTTGGTGGTTAAAGAAGAGGGAAATTAACAGAAGATTTGTTCAGTTGTTTTAGTTTTACAAATGATCATACAGGAAACATGAAGGGATGAGTCAGGGCCTCAGACCACAGCACCACCAACTGTCAGCACGACAGATGAGCCTGTAGGTAAGAGAACCAAACAGGAAACATGATATGTGATCAGTGTTGTCACCGACTCCCACAGAATAGAATATCATGTAACACAAGACATCAGATGTGCAGGATAAAAGAGTGAGCTGCTTAGACCTCTGCTCTGAAACTATCAGTCTAACAGGAAATCTGCACGCTTCACTTAATCCCCCCCGACCACTGACATTAAACAATCCCCGTCTCATAATGCCCCGTCACAAAGGTCAGGGGTCATCACAGTGGTGAATGGCTTTCATAAAGCCACACACGACAGCTATAGTTTGAGGTCATATGTAGGGTTGGGAACCGAAACTCGGTTCCAGATGAGAACCGATAAGAAAATGCCGGTTACCCATACAAAATACACAATTCCGGTTCTTCTTAACGGTTCCTAAACGCGGTAGACCGTGTATTCAAACGGGTCTGTCTATGCCGCGGGTCCTTCTGCGCCGCGGTGACCCGGTGGAATACAGAGTAAGGGCGGACTGGCCATCTGTGTGTTCTGGAGAATCACAGAACGGCCGGTCGTCAGCGGGCCGTTGACGGCCGCCTCGGTACGCTGACAGCCGGCACCGCCCTTATTTTTTTCAAACGGCATCATGTAAGTTGCGGCGACAGAGGTCCACAGTTTCCCGGCAGCGAGGCTCCCCCCGCCCTCCCGTAGACAGTTCACTTGCTCAGTCACTTCATAACACCAAAGATGGGTCGCGGTAAACGCTCTAAAGTGAGGCTCCACTACACTAAAAAATGAAAAAGACAGGGCACAGTGTAATGCCTGTTAATAGCTTGCCACAGGCATAGCTCAGTTAAAATAAAGCACAGCTATTGTGCAATACATTTGTATTGCATGTATGTTTTTTATTTGTAAAAATGTCAGTTAAAGCTTAGAAGAATAAAGATATTTTTGTTCTCTAAACGTTTGACCTCTTTCTTTTACAATTTTGGAATCGAAATGGGGAATCGATAAGAACCGGAATCGATAAGCAGAACCGGAAATCGGAATCGATACATTTCAAACGATACCCATCCCTAGTCATATGCAATTATTTTCCAAATAATTATTTATTTATTACGCAGAGGATTTATGGGTGGTCCACCTCTGGATTGTGGCACCACTACACTTTGTTTTCCTGTTCAACATACAAGCCACAAACACAGACATGGAGGGATCTAATCAAGCAAGTGTACCCCATGGAAAGGATAACATGTTCTTAGAAACAAAAACACATAGCTGAAAATAGATGGAGAAAATTGATTGTTTTGTCCGACTTATGATGAAATATGAACTGTATGAGCCATTTAGTGCTGTGGATACAAGGTAGGGCTGCTCGATTATGGCAAAAATCATAATCTCGATTATTTGGGTCAATAATTGATATCACGATTATTAAAAACGATTATCCATTTACTTTGAAAACATCCATTTATTGAAAAAAAAAATGTGAACAGTATGTTTTTAACAGTTGATTACCCTGAACTTTAAGTATAATTCAACTGAAAAAACTATAATAAAAACATAAAAATGTTATCGTTTTATTTTGATTATGTTGTTTTATACGATTAATTGAGCAGCCCTAATACAAGTATTACAATTGGCACAAAATACTCCATGAACATTACTCTTTTGCAAAAGCACGTTAGCCTCTCAAAAATAAAAAATCCTAGTTTTCATGGAGATCAGAAATATATTTTTGTTAAAGATAATAACGTAATATAAAGCTAGCAGCATCACTTTCTATGGCAGCTGTTCTTTCAATGACTAGTGGCCAGTGTAAATACCTAAGAACAGGAGTAATGTGAATTTTGTTGTGTGGACATGAGACCTCTAATTATTTTTTGTTTAAGATTATTAAATGTTGCAGAAGTTCACATTTTTCAAACAACGAGATGTAGAACTTGGCCCAACGCCTTTCCCCGAAATCGACCTGAGCAATAAAGTACCTTCTTTCTTTCTTGTTGCCCTAAATAATCATTTGTACTCCATCTTTATTAACCGAAGGACACTTATCCAGCTATTCACTTGCTCTTAGCATTGTTCGAGTGCTGTCTTTGTAGATGTAATAAACAATGTTGACGCCATGTATGATTTGACCTAAAGGGAGCATGTACAGAATAGTGGGCCAAGAATTGAGCCCTGGGGGATGCCACATGTCATAGCAGTTTTATGCTTAGATTGATGATCACCAATGGCAACAACATAACCTTGGCCTTTGCACTTTGCCAAATAACCCCAGCCACTTTTACAGCATGTATGATCCACAGAATCAAAGGCTGCACCCAAAGTAATGTTTTACCTGAATCAGTATTCATTCCAACATAATTTAACACTGAACTATATGAATTATAGATGGGATCTGAAGACACTGAAATCTGTCAAAAAGAATATTAAAATGTACATTTAAAAAGTTGTTCTGTTTAATCAAAACATTTTAATTAATGTTGTCCAACAAATGGAAGATTTGAGATGGGTCTGGGTTGTTTTTCTTTAGAAGGGGCAACAACTGCACCTTTCTGCAGAATGAATGTTCAGCGGAGACATATTAAACCTGCTTATCTCTGATCTTTTATATCCATTCCCTCTAAACTATATTGGGCCTAGTGTTTACCCCACTGTTATGTAACTGCTGCCTTCTTCCATGATAATCCCCTACCATATCGGGGCAAAGTGATAAAGGGATGAGACGAGAGCATTACCCAATAGTGTGTATTCTCATGTTAACACAGCATAGCGCTCTATGTTTGGCTGAATAAATACATCAAACACAACAAAGATATTAATATCTATATATGGAGGCAGGAGAACATCTTCTTGTCTCTTGTTTCTAGTCATATAGACTTCCACAGGAGGGAGCAGACTCCTTTCAAAGGTCTTCATCACTTATCATCAGGAGTCATTAAAACGTTTAACAATATTCCCACTCATTAACTATCCTACACATTCTTATTCACTGTAAGGCTCTGCTTTATTTACCAATCCCAATACCTTACCTTAGCTTGGTTGGGTTTTATCTGACCTTCATGGTCATCGTTACACAAATAAACACATGGTGAGGTCATGGAACAATCCAGGTAATGCTATTGACCTTTCCTCTACTTCCAGAACCACCCCAACAAATATGAAGAACCATCTGTTATGCCCAACTTATACAAAGCTATCCTGAAGGTGCAATTACTCCAAATGGACCAAACGTGTCAGACCCTTCAGCCAATTAACCAACCAACATCACACAGACGATGAATCACTTCTTCACACACACACACACACACACACACACACACACACACACACACACACACACACACACACACACACACACACACACACACACACACACACACACACACACACACACACACACACACACACACACACACCACACACACACACACACACACACACACACACACACACACACTCACACACCACACACACACAACACACACACAACACACACACACACCATTGCTTGTCTGCAACTCTCTCAAGTGATGGAGGTCAGAGATTTAACCATGTCTGGCAAGTGTACATCCTCTGTGATGCTATCTGGAGCGCTAGTATGCTAAAAGAAAACATCCCAACACACAGAATTGGAATACTGGTTCATAGAGAAGAAAAGGCTCAAAGCTCTGCTGATATGAGAGACTGGGGGGGGGGGGAGGTGTGTGTGTCGGGGGGGGGAGAGAGCTCCCAGAGCTACGTGCTGCTGGGTTAAATATTTACATGAAAAAAAGTGAAGTGCTAGAGACACACGGAGCAATGTGGTTTTCCTCAACTGTGAGAGAGCTCACCGTAGCAATGCAGGGAGGGCTAGCTCTTCTCTGAAGAAGCAGAAGAATCCATAGGGTGAGCTTTGTCTCTGGGGGGGGGAGGATTCCCTTAATTACGAGTGGAGGAACCTGCTGAGCGTCCCCATCCCGATTACTGCCATGTTCTCACATAAACAAACATACAGAGGGAACACGGTCAGCAGCCAAGCCTTGCCGCCCCCCTGCTTGGGTGTCATGTTACTGATGAATAGAACCTGGGTAGATGAATAGAAACACGGGGAGCAGTTCTGTAAGTCATCAGACTAACTGCCAATTCAGTACAGCAATAAAAAAGACCTCAGAGACGCCTGTAACACTGTAGACCTCGAACGCCACACCAAGTCAACACTCATCAGGAAACCATGAAGGGTTTATTCCTATGTGTGTGGCATGCATAGAAACACACTCTGCTATCCGTAAGAAAACATCATCTAATGGAAAGGTGAAAAGAGATGTTGCTTCTTCACTAGCTACAGGTACAGCTGACAGAAACAAAAACAAGTCACTGGATTAAGCTGTTGTTACTATAAAAGGATTGGTATAAAGGGGGGGTGCTCTCTCATAAATATATGAGATATTACTGATGGTCTGAAGTTTGTTTATATCTCAATTAAATGAAAACTCAACAATGACAAACGTTTCTTTTATCTGATGACAAAAAGCGTTCTGTCATGTCTTTTCTTAAATCATGTACGGCTATTAAAGCATAATTCATATATCTATACTTCCATCATGTCTGTACAGGAAACATGGTGGTCTTGTTAAATACTGCAGATGTCTACAGCGGAGAGAAACTCATGACAGGACACGTCAGATTTCTCACCAACACTGTGAGGCTCTCCTGCAGCAGTCTGATGCTCTGTGTTCACCATCCCAGCCACAGCAAGGAACTAAACACCTCCGGGAACATGAAAGCCATCCAGCTGTTCTGTTTCCTCTATAACATATGTGACACAGTGTGCAGTCTGTCAACAGTGTGACCACTACATTTAAGTGTGGATCGAAGAAAAAAGAGGATGATGATAATCAAAAACATGAAAGAAAAACAAATTAAAAGCTAATAAAATACAAATAATATTAATAAAGCCTTCAGGTGGAAGCCCTGTTTTTACTAATTTCATAGTACTACAATTTATTCCTTAAATGGTATAAAAAGAAATCTCCTGGACGCTTCCACAGAAAGTGAACTATAATTGTAATCACTATAATTTAAGAATATGCTTATTGGATTCCTTGAGTACAAAAAGATGGAGTTTGCATGACTGGGATGAATAATGAAGGCCATCTTGAATATAGACCTTTCCAGAAGTCAGGTTTTGATGTTATTAAATACAACTAATACTACGATAAACCATTAGGATACCTATTGTTGCAATTCTTTTGAGCTAGCTATACTTTCTTCCATTGGTGGAGATACGGTGCAGTGTGCAGTGTATGAATGTAGCTCAGAGACGGACAGCAGGCTGCGGTTCACTCCACTCCCTCCTGTTGTCGGCCGTGAGGAGCCTGTTGGGATCTGCCTCCACAGGCCCTCCTCTTACACTGTTCTAGAGAAGGAACCAAGTGACAACATCAACTGCAAACACAATCCCTTGCTCAGCACCTTAAATGACATGTGTGCAGTGTAAACAGCAGCTTCTGATCACCATCCTCTCCCCTTCAGTCTACATGATGACATGTGTAAGGTCTAAACAGCAGCCCTCATCTCAGCATAATAACCGGAGTGATTCAAGCCCGTATCTCTACGAACACACGCGCACATAGGTCATCTTAATCATAAGCCATGCACCTCTGTTTATATCACTAACACAGCCAGTAAGATGATGTGTAAGCAACACTTACAAAACACAAAGTAGGTGTAACATGACAACATTCAATATATTTAAGCTCCTCATTCACTCAATGTTTAACTTGCCATTCAGCTTCCGGCTCTGATATAAATCATTCATTGACTTAGTGGTTCCACTCTTACCGACCACAATCCAGAAATAAAACAGTTAAACAATATAACTTACACCTGCTTCTTTTATAAACCTGTCTACGGCTCAAACAAACAAGACTATAAGAAATCCATTACTCCATTATCCAATACAACTATTATTAATTTGATCTTAATGCATCCAGTACATAGACAGGGATGTGTGTATGGATGTACATAGGGTGTGTATGGTGTTTGTGTGAATACACAGATGAACCTTTGTAGGGGTGAGCCTATTGGAGTGGGAATTAAAGATAAGAGATGATATAAAGGTCTAAAATGATGGATGAACAAGAAGGGATTTATTTGCCTCTTGGGGGGGCATGCAAATCATCTAAAAACAGAACACTATCGGAATGACTTAGCTGTACAGTGGTCCGGCAGTGACACTTGTTTTTCTTACATAGTTTCCTGCTTACACGTCCTGCGAAGTAAAATTGGTTAGCTTTGCAAAGGTTTTCCCTCAGCTGACAGAACTCTGGCTGCTAAATGCTCCAACACATTGGAAACAACTACGAGAATGATAAGAGGGAACCAGAACAGCACAGTAAGAACGCAGAGAACCCAAACAGGAGCTAAAGAAGCGGAGGTGATAACACATCACACCATAGTTAACGCAATGTTTTATCAAAGTGTTCATGAACGCCTTTTTGGATGAATGTAAATATTTGGAGTGTTAACACACCACTGATCTCCCGGTGTGTCAGATGCACCAGGATGTATTGTGTGTTTCAGTGTTGTTGTAGCTGATAGTTGCCCTAAATTAAGATTACACTGAAAAAAACACTAACCACTATTCTACCAAACCTGAAGTTGTGGGAAACACTGAAGTGGCACGACCTTGGCCTTGACTCATATTTGAACCCCCCCCTTTTTTTTTGTCTGACTGAAAACTAAGAAGAGCACAGCACTGCACCAGCCGCTCACTATCACTGAGCATTACTCAGGTCACTTTCACAGAGTTTAAACTGTTGAATCTAGATGGTATACACACAAACACAAAAGTTCTTCCAGCCTTGCTAGATACAATATTTTAGGAATTTCATCTTATGCAATATTGTTTATCCTAATGAATATTTAAAATGAGAAAGCAGACCTGATGAAGGCGGAGAAACGTATCCATCCGAGCTCTCATGTATCTATGTGGCGCGCTCACACTGCACTGAGCTGAGCTCTGACAGCAGATGTGGAGCAGAGAGGGGGAGAGGGCGAGAGACACAGCAAGAGCGTGGGAGGAAGAGAGAGAGCGAGTGGGTGTGGCCCAGAGAGAAAGAGAGGACTAAAATAACTTTGTGTACTTCCTGAACGAGTCCTGAAAAGTTGTAACAAATGTTCACACACACACTGAGGGGAAGCGGAAGCAGCTCGGAGACTGAAGTACATTCTCTCTCTGCACAGTGTTAAGTGAACACACACACACACACCAGCACTATTCATCCAGAGTGGAACATATTGACAGAAACATGTGCCAAGTAAATTCCTGAGAGCACACGCACCAATGCAGAATTCTAGGGATTGTTTTTTTAAAGAAACAAGTGACATTTGTGTTACAAACATGACATGTGAACTAGTTTAAAGCCACATGGCTAAAGTGAGTCAGAGGACTTGCAGTTGGATATTTTACTCAAATGAGTCCTATGATAAAAATGTATCAGGATAAATACATAAAAACGTAAGCAAGCTCCACACACTCCGGCACACACCCTTTAAAAATAAACCGCAATGTTTATAGGCTTCCAAGCTCAGGACACGACTGTCATCTTTGTTACTGTTGGCATGACAACTGCGGCCCCTGTTGCCTTGGGAATCATGTCCCCCTCTCCACATGATGACTAGTGACCCACTGGCAAGGTTATATACACACTCACTCCGTATCACCCAATATCACACATTAGAGTCCTGCCCTGACTGACACTGTGGAAACAATCGTGTCTTTATAAATAAAGTTGAATGAAACAATGAAAAGGCTGTTGATGCAGGGCTGTGTCATGGTGCACTGTGGGTCTAGGTCTGTGTGTGTGTGTGTGTGTGTGTGTGTGTGTGTGTGTGTGTGTGTGTGTGTGTGTGTGTGTGTGTGTGTGTGTGATCAGGTCAGGGCAGAGGCAGAGTCCAAGTCAATGGCTCCATCTGCTGGTCAGTAGCAGCTGTTACACCCACATTCTCTTGCAGTCTTACCTCCTGGTGAAGATCTTGAGTCCAGTGAAGGACTTGGAGCAGCCTGTCAGCATCTCCTGCTCTTCCTCCACACAGATCGGGGGGGGCGAGGTGAAGAAGGAGGGCAGGGTCGAGGAGGAGGAGGGCAGAGAGGAATTAGACGAAGATGATGCAGAGCTGAATTCTCCATCGCCTCCTTTCAAGTTTACTGAGCCTTCTCCTTCTGCGTCTTCACTTTTAGGATCAGGGGCTCCACAGGCCTCAGGTCCTGGTCCCAGGTCAGCCCCCAGGTCAGACTCCATGACAGACATGTTCACTTCCTGTGGTCACTTTTCATTTCAACAGAACAAGCTCCTGTTTCTGGGTAGGTCTTGCAAAATGTCAAGTTGTATTTCTGAATATCCCCTGTGTAGTCCAAGCAATCCCAAAGCAGTGTTTCTTCAAGTGTTCCAAATATTCCCAAAGGAATTCTTGGAGTTCAATGGAAAGCCATGTATAGGAGCAAACAAATCCTCTGACTGCAGGTTCTGAAGGCTCTCTATTAAACCACCGAGCTGCAAATGGAATCTTCACGTCATAAAGTGGTCATAGTAGGAACTATTCCTTACAATCACGAGACAAAGAGGACATTTAAAGAAGTCCTCTGAAGCTGGGATGCTTCCAGAGCCAAGGGACTACACACACTGTTACTATGTGTTCTTCTCTGATCAAAGCATAACGGTCTAAACGTTTGAAAAATACTGTACATGAAGAATTACTTCTAAAACTATTATTATTATTAAGGTCTTAACTCAAACTACCATTCAGAAATGTATTATGCAAAACACCTTAACTGCTCCAAGACTTCAAAAATGGCCACCCTGCAGAGGCTACAAAGTCAATAATCCACATGCCAAAGGTCTTTGCACGAGACACACAAGATGTGCGTGTGCACGTGTGTGCGTGTGCGTGTGCGTGTACGTGTGTGTGTGTGTGTGCAGAGATTAGTGCTGAGTCCTGAGGGAGAGATAATCCACAGCATTCCACTCCATGTCTCCTCTGTCAGCAGCAGTAGTCAGCAGTGTAGTCCAGTGTTGTGTCACTCTGTTCACTCTTCTTTGTTTCTTCTTCAGCTTGTCACTCCTCTGCCTCCTCCACCCTCTCTTCTTCTTGTCTTCTTTTAACTAACTTAACACTGTTTCATTTCCTCCTCCTCCTCCTCCTTCTCTTCTTCTTTGGTTTCTCGCTGAGTTTAATTACACTCCATTTGAGGCACGCACTGACACGCACACACACAGTTGAGCTGCACGCTGCAACACACACACACTTTCATAAACACAAGCTGATCCTCTACTACCCGTCCGGCTAAAACCAGGAAGTGGATAATGACTGAAATCAGGTCCTGCCTGTTAGCTGCCCTGTCACATGCCTGACTGAAAGTCTCTCTCTCTGACTGCTGCCAGGTTCCCTGCTCTGTCGCATTATGCTCTGAATGTGGAAACGACTGTATGAATACTGGGTTATAGATGTATACATTAAATAGATACAATTACAAGAAACCAAATGATAAAAAGTTCACCCACAACAGTGCTCTATTTGATCCCCCTGGAGGACTTCCTGTGCTCTGTTTCTACAGTTCTTCTACATTTTGTACAGGAAAGCCACAAGGCGTCATATTGTGAAGGTAAATCTACAATGACTGAATGCACAATATGTGAGAAGTTGGAAAAAAAGGACCCTTTCTTTTCATTCTAATCACACATGGTGTTATCACATGCCAACATTCACCCACTCACACACATTCATGCACTGAAGTCAGGACGCAATACAAGGCTAATCTGATGCTCATTCACACACACTCACACACCTTCGCTCCACCTCCTGAGGCACACACTATGGCCCAATTCCAAACCACCCCTTACACCCTACCCCTCCGTGACAGAGTGAACTCTTTGGAGTGACACTCGCAGCTCAACGAGGCTCCCTCCTGTCAGATGGAGGGAGTAAATACAGCAGCAAGCTTTGGGACAAACTCCCCTCTCTCCGGCAGAAACAGGAAATGCCATAACTGTATGTAACAACGGTTTCAAATCAGCATCTCTTTGACAAAAAATGTAAATGAATAACTCAAATAAAACTCCAAACATCTTTCATTGTGTTACTTTTTTGTAAAGCTCTTTTAGTTTTAAACCTGATGTTTATAAGCTTCTTAGTTTTTGCAACAGTCTGTAAATATACACAACTTTATAATAAAATGCACACATTTACCTTGTTCTGGACTAAACACAGGTATGATCCTAAGTTAAAACATATGAGGTTATCATGAGGTTGTTAACATCGCAGTTTATCAGTGGATGTTTGCTGGAACTACTTGTACACAGCTTGTTTCCTGACGGACACACACAGCGTTGAGACCGGTCAGGTAGGGCAGCAGGTGAAGTCAGCACCGATGCAGACTCGCTGTTTGAGGGCTTGATAACCCACTCCCCCTCCACACTCGTTGGTTTGGAACAGCACTTAATATGCCGGACCCTCCGCGCGAACGTGCAAACGGAGGGGTAGGGTGTAGGGGTAGGGGTAGGGTGTAGGGTGTAGGGGTAGGGTGTAGGGTGTAGGGTGTAGGGGGTGGATTGGAATTGGGTCTAATTTCCAGCTACAGGAACACACACCTCCACCTGGACAGGAGGCTGGAGCCAAAGTGGAGCAGCGTTGCAATGTTAGCGCAGAACAGAATAATGTCATTTAGAAGTGTGTGTAGGTAGAGGGAGAGTGAAGTACAGTGTTTCTGTGTGTGTGATTAATAAAGGAACATCTCACCCAGTGGAAAACTCTGACTCATTTGTCACATTTACAACAATGAAGATGTAAGGAACAGAGGTGGAAGATATCAGGCTTTGATACACACACATAGATTTTTTGCCCACATAGTATTAAAGTAATGTTGGCGTGATTCAATGTGAGCCGAATAACAAAGTTTAATAATTCATATTTGATCAACTAAAAGTGGGGGGAAATTACATTTTGGCAAAAGCATCACCAAGCTGCTCACTGACTGTTTAACATACTCAAACAAACACGCTGTCACTAACACACACTTCATATTTCTCCACATGAGGGTGCTGATGTCCACACAATGAGCATTCAGTTCCTCTGAGTCCACTGACAGGGTTTCCTTTCTATTGATCTGGAGAGGTTTATTTATAGTCATGCGTTTCATTCTCTCATTAGGTGATTTCAAGCAAAGCTTCACCATGTTGAAACGAATACAGAAAAACACAGTTAAGCCTTCCAATCTGAGTTCACTTTGCAAAGCTGGACCACTGAGACTATATAAAGTATATGACTGTTTTGTTCAATTGCTTACACACATTTTTGAAAACATGGCTCAAACATAATTCACAAAACCCAAAGTGTAAACCACCTCACATACCCTGCAAAATGAAGCACTGCACTCAACATTTTTGCACCAAATGGCACACACTTCAATCCTACAGTAATACAAGACACTTCAACAAACCATCAAACTTTTTTCTGCTTTGCCACCGACACACAGCATCCTATAACCTCCAGAGGGCGCTGTCACATCAATATAAACAGATAATGTCAATTGTCTAGGGAGGACAGTCTCTGGTTGCTTCCAAACGTCAATCTTTCTTAGGTTCCTAACGGAGTGAAACGACCCAGAATGAGTGAGTTTCAGCCATGATAAGAGCTGTTTGATTCTCTACAGCAGTGGTCGCCAACCAGTCGAGTGTGGTGCGGGTAGATCGCGGACCGTTACAAAAAAAAGTAACAAAAGAATGAAAAAGAAAATTAAAATAATAATGTTTGAAAAATACGTTTTTAGATATAAACCTATCATCCACCACCCCGTTAGCAGGGGCCACTTGATTGACGTATATTTGAGACACCTCAATAATATAATACATTAACCGTGCTTTACGTGAACCTCATCATGACACAAGAGACAACGGCAAGTCTGTAATTTCCCGTGTTCAGTGAACGCAACAGAGGCAAGACACCAGACCAATCAGAGAGTTGCATGGAAATACACGTGTGCTTGTGTCATTCAAGCTCGGCTGTGTGTGTGTGTGTGTGTGTGTGTGTGTGTGTGTGTGTGTGTGTGTGTGTGTGTGTGTGTGTGTGTGTGTGTGTGTGTGTGTGTGTGTGTGTGTGTGTGCGTGCGTGCGTGCGTGCGTGCGTGCGTGTGTGTGCGTGTGTGGCAATAGCGCATTTAGTGTGATAGAGAGAGGGAGAGTGTGAGAGAGGGAGAGAGAGGGACCGGTGCTAGCGGGGACCGTGATGTTAGCATCTGGTTAGCTAGCTGCACTAACGGACATGAGGAGCCGTTTCCACAAC
>NW_011356913.1:0-12119 GCF_000735185.1 Notothenia coriiceps
TGTGTGTGTGTGTGTCTGTGTGTCTGTCTGTGTGTGTGTGTGTGTGTGTGTGTGTGTGTGTGTGTGTGTGTGTGTGTGTGTGTGTGTGTGTGTGTGTGTGGTGAGTGGTAGGAGAGAGTAAATTAGGGGGTGGTCAGGGTGTAGCGTGTGTGTTGTTCATATGTGTCTTTACAGTTGTGTTTCTTTTGTGTGTTATTAAAGCCTCTGTTTAGCTGACTGAACATCTGTCTCGACAGCCTGCCCTCCGGTTGATCCATCTCTAGTGGAAATAAAATGAAAATATGTTCCCTTTTGTGTAGCTTTAGAGCAGCAGATATTTTACACATATGTAGAAAAACTGATAATTTGCCTCCTGTGAAAACAAATAATGTCAAAGATGTTTTTCTTTCTCTCTCATCAATTGAGAGTCAATGTCTCATGAATATGACTTAAGACATTTTAAGTGAAAAAAACACACCATGGCCACTGTGCCTTATACAGTAAGAAACTATAAATGTGGTCATTTACATAGTGTAAAAACATCTCTGTGTTGTCTTATCAACAAAAAACCTTCAACTGTACACCATGTTTTTAAGAGAAGACGGAAAGAAATGAGAGAAAATAAAGCTGCACATATGTAGGTTGATGCACCTCAAAGGAGTCGTCTTAACCCCATTCTCTCCCCTCCACTTATTTCAGCACAAAAGCATTCTCCTCTGTCTACAAGACCCATTTAACACATGAGTGGCAGCGAACTCACGAGGGGGGTGAAGGTTCATAAAATTGATGTACCTCGACATCAGCTGAACTCTGTCAGATAGTCGGCTGAGTCTCTCTCTCTGTCACGTGCAGCAGCTTCCTGCTCAACCCAACTCCTTGTATTATCCTTTTTTTTTATAAAACTGCTAATAATGCAAGTCCCCCCCAAAATGCAATGCAATGAGAAGCAATTTTTTTAAGAGCGTTTTTCAGAGGTAATTGATCATCTGTTTGAGGAGAGCAAGGCATCAATTTCATTGCAGGGACATTTGTATGGAGGCTTTTAAAGTGGCGTTTCACAATGTAGACGAAGGCAAGCTCAAAGGAACGCCACCATTAAAGATCGGAGTAGCATTTCCAACAGAAAGGTTGGGTTAAATAGAACTTGTCAGTATTCAGCAAGAGAAACTAAAGATATATCATCAAGTCGAGCCTGACAAAGCCGAACCAGGTGGAGCAGGATACCATTACCAGTAAAATGCTGATCTCCATGGTGCTTAGTCAGAGCCGAATACCTAAAGATACATTTTTCACAACCTCTACCAAAATGACTCTCTCTTTTGGACTGGATTTGCATGTGAATTGGGAAAACTGAGGATAACATACTGGGCACATTATACCTTGTATAGAGCACCATGGTGTAAAGCATTTGATCAATTTCTCTTGCTGTGTGATACCGCAATGACTCCTAGAACATTCCTTTTTCTTTTCAATGAACATATGAACGCCTTTGGGTATCTTAAAGGCCTTTTTTAAAATGTAAAATCCCAGATTACTAGTTTTATTTAGACATGAAGGTAAAGTAAATGCATTGCACCTTGAGTTTAATTTTGACTGACATGTGTTCAAATTAAAAAGAGTAAGCTCATACGAAAACATTGACTATGAGTCTAAACACAATGGATGTTTTAATGCATTGGAACAAAATGGAGCCAGGGAAGCAAGGCCGCCCGATCAAGAGCTGACTTCGCTGGCGTTCTTTCAAAGCCCACAATAAAGCTCGAGACCTTCCATGTCATTGCCATGAAACGGTAGCTTTAATTTGTCATTGTGTGCAATGCCAGCAGAGGAAATAAATAAGACACAAATGAGTCCCTCTAAGACGAGGCACAGCAGACAGAAGTGAGCAGAAGTAATTGACAAAACATTTCTTAATAGGCTTTTCATCGTGGCTGGCTGAAATGGCGGCGGATTTTCTGCTACCGCATCAATTAGTAAAACTTTTCTTTCTCTCGCTGCCGCCTGACACAAAAAGAAAGCCTTTTATTACGCTTGCCTTTCAAAGAGGCTGTCGACAAAACAAGTTCTGCCTGCAGTTGCATGCTATTGAGGACCTGAGAGGGAGAAAGCAGCAGACTCACAGCTTCTTTCCAAAATGGCTTGAATTGGGTGTGACAGCATTTGCATTGCGGACTCTCTTTCCCTATGTGCTCTGAATATGGACCTTCTTTACATACAATAGACGGACTGATACTAAACAAATCAATTCATTTCCATTAATGGTCACACACATTGTCCCACTTGAGTCATATCATTTTTAATCCAGGCTAATTGAAATCATATTTTAAAATAATTTAAAAATGTTTCTTTGTTGCACCTTTAATTATGAGCTCACTCAGACACTTTCTTCCACTTCCAGCTCTTGAACATTAACTGCAGTTGAACCACACTAATACCAGAGGATAAATGATTTCAGTTTGACCAAGGTTAGATTTTACTGAAGTGGAATTTTCGCTTTATAAAGAATGTTAAAGCAAAATGGAAAAATATAAACGATCGCACATAAAAATCTACCCATCTGCGTTTTCTTTCTTTCACGTTACTCGGCAGATGAGGCTTCAGCATCGCCAATGCCTGCCCTGAGTGTGTGTGCTCACATGTGTCACACAGACCTTGCTCCCCTATGTCTCCGCAGGGCCGGCAGCTCAAAGCGGGCTGCAGTGCTGATGGCATTAGGCTGCACGGGGGCCAGGAACCAGCTGGCCACCAGCTCCCAGCAACCCCCACCCCAGCAGCACCCCCCTGCCCCCGGGACAGGCATGAAAGGGCCCCTCAGACCTCTGGGGAGTGCTTAGTGTCTTGTCGGCCATTGTGGTCCTAATGGTCCCCCGCAGTCACACTCAGCATTCATAGCTGGCCATTATACTGGACCGAAACCAATCGCTTTGCCACGCCTGTTGGAGTCAAGAGGGGACGCAGCCTCCTGTTGAAGCCGTGACAGCGCTAAAGAGCTCGCTCACACTCGGACACGGGACTCTTCGGTTTTATCTCTCTCCAGCTCTGTGACCTCTCTTCTTGTTTCTTTCTATTTTCTGGTCTCTTTTGTCTCCCCTCCACTCCCCCCGCCCTCTCTCTCTTTCTCTTGCTCTCTGGTCAGCTGCCTGACTGTATGGGGTTGACAGCGCCCTCCAGGCCCACCAGTAGCTGCCACCTGTCCACCTTCCAGAGGATGAAGGGTCACACAAAGACACAGCGGTCGCCATAAGTCTGGAGGGCAAAATAAGATCCTATGTTGCTTCTCTGAAATAAATTGATTTTTCACCCTTTCCTTTACAAGTCAGGGGTCATATTCTTTGATTTAGGTCTGTTTACGAGTTACATCTTTTACTACGTGTTTACAAGAAACAATTTATTTCGAAATGAGCAGGAACATTTACAGCAATGTATCATAGCTGTTGGCATCCTGTGTCTCCTTGAAAACTTCTATTCAGGCTGATTAAAGGCGCACAACAGGGTGCCTGGTAATAGCATTTGTTACAATAATAAAGTGCGCCGAGAAAATAGAACAGCAAAATAACTAATTCCTCCCAGAGATCACACACACAGTGAGGCACAGCGAGGCACAGCCAGCAGCTAACACGCAGCACAGTTACTTCAGAGTACAAAGCACTAATGTACAGTCTCAAAGTCACCCCATCAAAGCTGTTATCATCTGGGCAGCGAAGCACTTTGATGTCCCAACTGTCTCTCAGGTGCACACGGGCCAATTAGTGCCGGTTCTCTTTGTGGCGGGGTTGTGTACAAGTGACCTGATGCTGGATGTCACAGTGAGTTCAAAGGGCTGAGGGTGTCAAAGAAAGTCCCCGTGGGGGCTACATGAGTGAAAGTACAGCCTCTGCTATGCAAACTAAACCCCCCCCCAAAGCCCCAGAGCTCCAGGCACAGTATCATGTCGAGCTCGTGAATCTCTAATGCGGAGGGGTGGAGATGTTTGCACGTACGCAGGAATAATCACGAACACAATCCTCTGAATTTTAAAAGTACACTCACACAAAGAGATGAGGGATAATTCAGGTTTGTGTGCAGGGAGGCAGGTAAAGTGTGGATTGAAAGCCAGAGAGTGAGGAGAGACTTGTCTGTAGGGAGGAATGATGGGAGAGTCAGGAATACAGTTTGAAAAGTTGGGTATATCGATTTAACACATGGCTTCAGTTGTACATCGCAGAAAGGGAACACTTTTTATTATCTTTCCTTATAGTGTGCTTTGTAGAGTTGTGTAGCAGCAAACGCCATTTAAACCCAGTAAACGTCCTAAATATCCTGATAGGACTTGATAAAAACTTATATTTTAACGATTTAGGGCTTAAGCTAAAAAGATCTATAGCCCAGAATAATGAAAACAATTTGTCTCAGGAATCCTAGCTGCTACATGGGGAGCCATCAGCAAAGTACCATTTTGGTTTCAGCACCCTTATCTCCAAGAAACACTTCTATTGTGCGACCTCTAAAAGCCTTTTTCTTTATGCAATTCTCCATATCATTTTATGAAGATGCCTCAGCAAGAACTATTTTGTTGAGATTGTTGTCATGTGAGAATGCAGGCAATATACTTCAAAAGTATGTTTGGACTTCTTTGAACAATTGCAGTCTGGGGTGGAATTCAAAAGTAAGGGCTTGATGAAAGTTTCACAGCTAGTGATTGTTTGCTGTGAGTCTGCTGCTCCCACCGGGGGCCACGGAGAAGGCAGACTACAATATTAGTGAGTTGGAAATGGAGAGGAATGATGAGAGGGCATTTAAGGATACAATGTGTGTGGACCTCAACTTATAGTTCCACATCTTTAATAGTTTATCTTGAATGTGTGTCCCCCAACTTTATGAAGGTGGTATATATAATTGCTTAACTGGATCTTTAATAAACTTGCTGTAGATTCTAAGCAGGTACTTAGATTCAGGATTTGGTGACAAAGTACTCATAAATGTGTGTTTTGTGTGTTGTTTTTATTTTTGTACATTTTTCATTTTACCTACAATTCTGTGCACCTTATTTTAAAGTGTTAGACATTCTTCCCTCATCCAATACACATTCTGTGCTTATAGATTGTATTTTCTCTGAACTGTGTTGAGGTGAAGTTGATGTTGTTTACTGTTTTCTTGTGAGACAGCTTGTACTCTTGTTCATGTCCTTCGCCGACCAAAACAAGTGTACAGTTGGTGTTGTGTGTGTACTATATAGTGTGTATACTGGAGGGCTGCGGCAGATTAATAAATGAAGAAATAGGAACTCGGGTGCAGACAACACACCCAAACACGAGACACACAGACTCGCACTGTATAAACACACACGCAGACAGACACTTGATTTTCCCTCTCAGCAGTGTGGATAGGATGTTGGCCCCCCGCAGCATTACCTGCAGCCAAGTCAGAGGGCACCATTACATTTCAACATGCTTTCGCCTGCCCCCCATGACCCAGGAAGTGTTTAGCATCCTGCTCACACAGCAAACAGCAATAGCTCAAGCGCACACATCCATCCCCATCCTGCAGCCGGCTCTCTGCACGCACGCACGCACACACGCACACACACACACACACACACACACACACACACACACACACACACACACACACACACACACACACACACACACACACACACTGTGAATTCTAGCCTATGTGCATCCGTTTAGTATATAAAAAGAGATATTTTGTTGTTAGCCAAAGGCATTTGTATTGAAAAAAGTACCTGTCTGTTTACGTCTGTCTCTTTCTCTCCCTGCTCTTTTCTTTTGAAGTTCAAAGACGCTGCACTCGGTGACAGAACACTGAGAAACTGTCACGGTCACGCCATCCCTCAACATTTTTTCTCTCCCATTTTTAAGTGTCCTATCCTATAAAACATTCCTCTACCTTCTGTGATGAAGTCAAGCAAAAATAAATAACAAGGAAGGAAAAAGGCTGCGGGGGAGGTGACACCAGGGTTCAAGACGATTCTTGTCATTCCCCAGAGAATGAAAGAAGAAGAAGAAAGACGTGAAGGTGGAGGAGAGGCGAGGGACCTGGAGATGAGGTACAAAGAGTACATTGATGGGTACAGTACTGTAACACTGTGGATGGGTTGTTGCTGAGGTCTGACAGAATATGAATACAGAATCAAAATGAGATAAAGAAAATATGTTTCTTTTTTGTGTTTTTTTCCGATTAGACTCACACAAGGAATTGCTGGGATCTATTAACATAGCATATAATGAATGAAATGTTAATCTAACTAATATATACTGATACATAATGTATACTGTATCTTCAATGATGCAATTTCTCCTGTACTCCTTTACTGTGTTTCTTTGTTTTCAGCACAACGTCATTATTTCATCATCTTTGTCTCTGTTATTCTCCATGTTTTCCCCAAATTCATTTCTTTCTTCAAGCCTGTTGCAACAGTTGTTGTTGATATCAAACATGCTGTTTTATGAGCTGAATGTCTGCTCAGTTTTACAACACTATGGAATATTACACTATGTGTTATTGTGAATGCAGGTGAGGCTTTCAGTGTATGTATTTCTGTTCACAACTGGAATCACAATTGTATCTTTGCACCCTCCCATATTTCTGTGCAGTTATTCATCAAGGGGCTGCGGAGCTGATGCAGCCTTGCTAAAAAATCCATTCTGTCTAGCAGGGAGGAAAGGAGGCACTCATGAAGATTTCAGCAGACCTCAGTACCTTTGAAATAGTTCTTTTCAAAAGCACCATGGCGTGTATCCATACATATTTCATTGTGCATGCTCAGAGAGACAATGGGAATTATTTATGTGGTCCAAGAAGAGAAGGAGATAAAGGAAAAGAGAGATAAAGAGAGAGACAGTCAAAGACAGAGACAGGTCTGAAGCCATTCACACTCAAACTTCGTCACAGATTTCACAGGGCAGAAGCCAGAGAGATTCGTGCTCAGCTAATTAAGCTTTAAAATTAAGTCATTAAGTCTGCAGCCTTTTAAAAAAAAAAAATCCAATTGCCTCTGGTTGAAAATAATTAAATATCCCCTAAGTTACACTCTCACACTCTCTCCTCCTTTCTTTTTTTTACTCTGCACACCTTTCTGCAGCTTTGTTTCATAACATCACTAAGAAGCTATGGCAACAGGCCCAAAATCACTGCATGGCACTCGTCTCTCACTGAGGGCGATTTGTGCGAATTGCTGGCACTCGCACAAACAATCGCCGGGTTTGATGCTGCGTGCTCTTTGCTCAGCTCAAGCAGGGTGAAACGGGCCACTCTCACAACATGTCATTAAAACAGCAGCTGCAAAGACGATCTCAGGCTGTAGAAAAATTAAAAAAAGGTGCATTATGTGTGTTTGAAAGTGTATGTTGAGTGTGTGCATGTGAGTGTTGGAAGGTGAGCGTGCAATCGCATGTGCTGGGGGGATTAGTGAGCACAAGAGGGTGAGCATCTGCTGACATCTAGACAACTTGTCAAACCTGTGACTCTGCATGTGTGGAGGGGATAGGGAAAGAGATACAGTATGTGTGTGTGTGTGTGTGTGTGTGTGTGTGTGTGTGTGTGTGTGTGTGTGTGTGTGTGTGTGTGTGTGTGTGTGTGTGTGGGCGTGTGTGTTGCTGTGTGAACCCAAAGCAGGTTACTAGCAGTGAGACATGAAACATTCATAGCAGATGTGACCAAGGCATCACAGAACAGGAAGTTGGATCCCCCAGGGGCTCTGACACTCACACACACACATATTCACACACACACACAGACACACACACACACACACACACACACACACACACACACACACACACACACACGTTCACACGCACACACACTTCAGCCAACCAGCCTGAATAATCGCCGTTTTGTTTTATTGACATTCAGCTTCTGAATATATACCTGCAGGCACCAGAAATGGACAACACACACACACACACACACACACACACACACACACACACACACACACACACACACACACACACACACACACACACACACACACACACCACAAATGTGACACGACAGTCTTGATTTATTGTGGCGCACAGTGCTGACACCAGGTGCTGCCAGGAGATAGAGCTCTACGTGAGCTGCAACATATCACAGATACACACAAACACAGACACACACACACTGTACTCTAGCTCCAAGGCCATCACATTATATCATACTATATGAGTGTATTAGCAGCGTAGCATGTATGCCACGACAGTAGCTATAAATGTCTCAACTCACAGCAGTGTCCACCATCCCACCAGCAGCTAAAGCACCACAAAGTGTCAATGACAGTGAATAGAGTAAATTAACCAAACTGACTTGACCTAACCACATTAAAAAACCACACCATCAAATCAGCAGTGAAACAACCCACAGGAGCCAACACTTCACCACTCCCTGTTTCTTGGCTTCCTGATGCACATATTTCAAAAACCACAATAAATTCCAAGGCTAAACACTACTTTACATAATTTCCGTAATACAAAATAAAAAAAAGGGTAATCTTTGGCTTAACGTGACCGCCTGGAATCAAATGGACTTTTTCATTATAGCTTTCACTTTCATTAAACATCACTAATAGTAAACTTAGAAATACCAACGAAAAACAAATCTACATACATCAACACTTGGACCATGTGAGTAAAAGTGCAACATGACATTCTAGGATGAATAAATACCAGTCCTTGACAATTTCACAGCAAGTACATTATGCATAGGCGGAGTTTGACATTTGCGCTTGGGGGGGGCAAACCTTTTTTACTGACGTCAGTACACAGTCCCAACTATTGCGTGGGGTGCTACGGATACAGTAGCAATAAAGCCAGCGCTCACCGCACTGAGTATGACTTTTCCACATACGAACACAACTCGTCCCGTCATGCACGCCTCATGCCCGCCGTACACACACACTCATATGGAAGGGGCGGTCTCTCCCCCCAACAACAGTGCATTACATAACTGTAACACTCATCATAACTGTGCACATCTTATACTTATTTGATAACTACTATATGATATCCCTTGGTTACTTGAACACCCTACAATATTATTAACCAGTGTCCTACCTTATTAAAATATTGATATACGAAATATTTGTATTGGAACAGTTTTAGACGTAGTAATGCTGTAACATATTTCAGCCACTAGGGGGGGCAATGCCCCCCTGCCCCCCGCAAAATCCGCCTATGCATAACTAGAGGAAACTCCCAGGGATTTTAGCGTTTGCAGACCATTTACATGCACTAAAACCCATATACCACACTACAGGAGAGGGAAAGCCCCAAAAAGCAGGGTGTGTGTGTGTGTGTGTGTGTGTGTGTGTGTGTGTGTGTGTGNGTGTTCCCTTATAGCCAGTGGATATCTGTATTGATATGTGGGCCAAGAATGTGTCTTCCATTCACTGGTACATTTCAATTACCAACTTGAATTGCAATAAACAACCTTTACGGTGAATCTACAGTATATTAAGAAATAAATGTATATGAATGGAGAGATGAAAAACAATAATAACCATCATGCAACATCTCATTGGTGCATTTCTGCCAATGCACATCTACATCCAACCAAAGCTGATACAAATATGACTTCTCTTCATATCTAAAGTAAAATTGAACTGTGCCTGTGGGTATGTATGTATATATTATTATTATGTACACTTATTTGTATTTGCTTTTGTTTGGCCTTAGGATGGCGAAAATTGGATGGCCATTTTATTTTTTGTTTTGTTTTAATTGTGTTGTATGTATGTTTTGTGTGTGTGAGGACCCCAGGAAGAATAGCCAATGCTCATGCTAGTGCTAATGGGCATCCTAAGACATGAAGACATCTTGAGCAGTAGTCTACAGATACAGCTCTAATATGCAGATATCTGGGTATAAATATTATACATAATGCTACAGGAGACTTTTGTATTGTTACAATGCATCAAGCACCAATAGTGAAGATGGATAGGGCTGGCTCACACCTTTCCATTACAACATCCAAACACTTGCTAAAATTCCTTTCTGACGAGGATGTATTCATCCCCTGTAGTGTGTGTACCATTATACAGTAGAGTTGTACATACTAATCCAGTCTGTCTTTTGATTTGATTACACAAACACTAATTAGAGCCAGCAGCATTGAAATCTAATCAGTTACACGGTCCGGCCTAGCTCTGGATGGGGGATGAAATTTTCAAGACGATGGCGGAACGGTCAGCTGTTATTATTGCTGACTCAACACAGCAACAGGGGATTTTTTAATCAGCCGTGTTTTCCGATTTGTGACGTTAATAAAGATCGTATAGAAGCTCAGAGACCCAGATCATAGACGTAGTTAAACGAGTTGAACCTTAAATACACTTCAATCCCTGGAGAGCATACGTTCTATATAAATGTTAATAGCAAGAGAGAGGAATATTGTAGCAGCGTAACACTAAATGCTCTTTTAATCAATGTGGTATGTCAGTCGCTATGCAGTATGTTTGAATGGATCTGGGGTGCGCTGTGATTTAGACCGATACCGCAAATGGGGAAAGAATGTTGCATTCTCTATGTATTGGAGAAGAGTGTGAACCTCCCACTATGGCAAAGAAAGCTCATAAAACAATCTATGAAGATCTAGAGGCAATATAGGCCTTCATCAATAGCAATAAATCACAGAGAATTCCACCAGTTAAAAGGCTGTCGGTTGCTCATGGTGTATTGTATTATAATATGACTTGCTATACCACTCCTCTTATCTAATCTCACTCCATATTTGTTTTACTCTGGTAAACTTTTGTACTTCTCTTTAAATATCCCCTTCTTCTCGTCATGCAATAAGTTGTTTCTCTCAGCAATCGCACACAGTTTCAGAAATGTTATTAAGTAATCATTCCTGAACTCGAGCAGATATAATGTTGGTAATTTGTATAGTTATCTGTAAATGTTCCCTTCTACTGGTCGTAACAATGAGGTGTTTCTCTTAGCAATGGCAACACGTTTTTTAAAATAATTTTATGTAATAATAATAATATTTGAACTTAAATAATTACTTGAACTTTAGCAGATAGACTATATTTTTCCCTTGGTAAACTGTTATACTTCTCTTTAAATATTCCCTTTAGCAAATACAATATGCTTTTCTCTTAGTGAGACTCCTTTTTAAATGTCCCCCTTTACTCGATGTAACAATATGTGTTTCTCTCGCATACTGTTTTAAAAATAATACTTGAACTCCAAGCAAAGACCTGCACTTTAGCAAATGTAATGTTGTTGTCTCTTGGTAAACTTTCTTAAAATATTCCTCTCTACTCGTCGTAACAATAAGTTGTTTCTCTCGGTAATCACACACAGTTTTGTGTGTTGTTATGTAGTAATACAACTTAAAGTGGACCTATCATGCTATATTTGAATAATATAGTGTAGGACCATACCTATATAAGGCATATTTATACTTTTTATTTTTCAAAATACTAAACAGATCATGCATTTTAGCCATTCCTCATTTCGCTCAATTTAACACTGTCTTTGCATCATGGGCTGATTCTGTGAGAACAGCACCATCTACAGGCCTGGCATATGTACTACAGCGTCTCCAGCGCTTTCCAACGGCAATGTCCGTGGCTGTCTCCTCCTGATTGGTGGAGATGGTCCAATAGCCGTAGCGCCACTTCTGTGACGTCATAGAAGTGTTCAAATCTGGATCAGTCTGTATCAGATCCGTTGCAGCCCCTTTTTTAGAGATTTGGGTATGGAGGAAAATAGAGAGGGTTGTGTTTTCTGACACTTGGTGAGTTCCCTGGAACACCGGGGACACATATTCATGTATCAAGGACGTACAAAAGTGCATTTTGCATGATAGGTCACCTTTAAGCAAATATAATGTTGTTTTCCCTTGGAGAACTTGTATAGTTCTCTTTAAATATTCCGTTTTTACTCTACCTACCTAACAATAAGTTGTTTCTCACGGCAATCGCAAAAAGTGTACTTATAATACTTTAACAAATGTAATATTGTGAAATAGGCAGAGATATAGATAGAAAGATATATAGAAATGTAAAGGAAAGGCAAACATTGCAGGCGTTCTCATCAGATGGCGCATATTAGAATAGTAGCTCGTCAGCAGCCTCCCAAAACAATAAAACAGCAGTCGACAGACATCTCAGCCCATCAGCACACTGTTCAATTACAGCCATCAGCAAC
>NW_011356913.1:12180-22327 GCF_000735185.1 Notothenia coriiceps
AATCTGCAGAGTAATTAGCCTCCACCAACAGACAGTTACAGAGAGAAGGAGGACGTTTGGCTTGATTAAATTATTAAACCACACAAACAAAACACAAAAGCATCATCAAAGAGGCACTGCGGCTCTCCTTCAAAGCTCCTCGCTGTTCCCTAAATACAGAATACAGACAACGTGTTCTCCCAAGCCACTAGTTGGCATAATTAGCTAAATGTGTGGCATTTGTGCATGTGTGTGTGTGTGTGCCTTTGTGATTGGACCCATTCCTCCGACTGCTATCTAAAATAACCAAGTGGTTAACGACAGCACAATGCCAGGGAGCTCCCCCCCCCCCCCCCCACACCAATGTACACACATCACACGCGTCTACACACATACGCATTAAACAATACTCTAATTACAACATTTATAACTCCCCCTGCCTCCTGCATCTCTCCAACCCCCAGCCCACAAATCTGCAAATCTGGAATTGAATTTAGCCCAAGTTGAGGGCTGCGCTGGCATGAAAAGACTATTTGATTAGAACGGCAGTTGTTTCATTTGTGGTGCAGCAGATTGCAGAGCCTCTCTATCCGGTGTGCAATCTGTATTCATTACTCCGTGTAAAAGGATGATCCATGTCCTGACACCAGGCTCATCATTTCATGCAGATGCACAGCAGCTAAGGCCCTCACCAAGCCACCCAACCAAGCCTTCCCCTGGAACATCAGCATCACTTGTCTCCTTCCCCTTCTGCTCACCACTATGTCCTTCTTGCCTGGTTTATTTACATATTTTCTAAATGCAAGCAGCTCATCTTGGCTTCATAAGTAAAGCTGTGACAAATGGAAACGATTAGATGGCAGGTTAGATATGGACGCATTGCAAATACTCAGGTTAAAGAGGCCTTATTATGTTTATTGGGGTTTTTCCTTCAGGTTTTTGTGTACAGTCAGCAAAAGGCTCAAATCACAAAATTCTCTCCAGAGGGAGTTTCTCTCTTCCCCCCCCCCCCCCTGAGAGGCCTCGATAGGACTCCTTTGTTTTTATTCCATAACATAATGACATCACTATGTAACACTCGTACTTCTATTGGCTGGCGCTCTAACATATGCACGTGGCTATAGGTGCATCTCACTTCGGTTAAATGGATTCCTTGCGTCCCTCACTTGCGTCGTTTCCTTGCGACTAGTCCCTCCCTCCCACCAGGGAAGCATGGAGAGACGCAAAGAAACCACGAGAAGCAGGAAAATGAGTTTTAAGAGCAATGGGACGTCGTTTCCTCCGGAGCGTCACGTGAAGCGATGTCCGTTTGTGATGGTGCCGCACAGCTGATCGTCTGACAGCAGCCAGATCAGTGCATGCGCTGCATCGTCCAATCAGTGAGCGATACACAGTAAGGGGGCGGGGCGAGTGTCTGAGGATTTTACCGGAGGATGGTCTGGTAGTTCCTCGGTTATCGCTCCTCTGTCCTCCGGCAAAAATAAGGCCACTGGGACGGTACTCAAGATGGCGCACACAAATCAACTACCGGTGACACCGAGCCCGAGGAGCGAGGAAATGAGAAATAAGAGAAGTGAGCAACACCCTATGGGGGCGGGAGATTTCCGACACATTTCTAAGCGGTTGACCAATCACAATGGATCAGGCCAGCTCACCAATCAGAGCAGACTGGGCTCTGGTTTCAGACAGAGGGTGAAAATAGTTGCTGCAGCACAGGCAGTATGAGAACAATAAAGAGATTCGTTTAACATTAAAGCATGGAGACATGAAGAGACACTACATACTGATATACACCTGAACATCAGCAGGAGAGGACTCTTTAAAGTAGAGACACTACATACTGATATACACCTGAACATCAGCAGGAGAGGACTCTTTAAAGTAGAGACACTACATACTGATATACACCTGAACATCAGCAGGAGAGGACTCTTTAAAGTAGAGACACTACATACTGATATACACCTGAACATCAGCAGGAGAGGACTCTTTAAAGTAGAGACACTACATACTGATATACACCTGAACATCAGCAGGAGAGGACTCTTTAAAGTAGAGACACTACATACTGATATACACCTGAACATCAGCAGGAGAGGACTCTTTAAAGTAGAGACACTACATACTGATATACACCTGAACATCAGCAGGAGAGGACTCTTTAAAGTAGAGACACTACATACTGATATACACCTGAACATCAGCAGGAGAGGACTCTTTAAAGTAGAGACACTACATACTGATATGAACCTGCATATGAGCAGCATATGTCCCCTCTAGAGTACAATTGACAGCAGCTGAATCTGCTCATTTCTTTCCCTTTTCTTTCTGCCTGCTGTGCTTACCCCTTTGTTTCCATTCAATGCTGTGGCTTGCAACCCTGCTCTCTATTCAATGACAGCAAAGGCCTCCTGGGCTCCTGCCACCACCTGCCTCTAAGTCAAAACCATCAAAAGACAAACTGAATGTTAACCTCTAAAGGCATGTGTGTCCTTTATTATAGTGTGTATGAATAAGGCCAAACAAGTGTAATCCCTTCCTGTTTGCAACAAGAATACCAAAAGTTTACTAACGCTCTCTCGTGCACTTGACTGCTCTTTGCACTCTGCGCCTTGATTCGCGAAATTAGCAACCAGAGTCCACTTTGGCAGAATATCACTCCACCATATTGCTGGGCTCCGAGTGGATGGCCCACTGATGACTGTCTTGATGGGCCCACACACCAACCCCTCTACAGATGTTCCCCTGCCAGCCAAACATGTGGCAAACTACAAGCTGTTTCCTGACACATCACACAAAAGCAGAGATCCCAAACGTACAAGTTGCCTCGACTGTAGGTCATACATTTGTGAAAAAAGCGTACTGCAAAGAGACGATTGTTCCAGATCAAAAGGAAAATGTGTTATATCAGGCATTGTATTTTTAACAAGTCCTGGGACTGTGAGCTAAGAGCTATGCATAAGTCTCTGCTGTTTGAATAAAGTGAATCCAAATACGAAGTAGAAAGACTGTCTGCTTTATTTCACAACATACCCTTAAGCTCTGGGCCTCCTTTTAAAGTGAATCAAGCTAAAAATAAAGCAATGAATTTTGATAAGGAACCTTGCGTCAGCGGAGATAACCTCATAAAACTCATTTTGCTATCAGGAAGATGATTTGAAAATTCATTCTGTTCTGTTGTCATATCCTTTTGTCCATGTCATTATGAAGTGATCTGGGGAGCATCAGCCCTGACAATAAGGAAGGATGCCTTAGTTCGCTCTAACAGAACAGGGTCACTTACGATACCCTACGCTCCCTGACACAGCTGTCTGATGTCTTTCAAAACCTCACATGTCTTTCCACAAGTTCCTTCTGGGGTTTGAAAGGAGGATCCTAAACTTTGTGGGCCTGTGTAGTGTTTGTGAAGTGAAATAATCCCTTTGGCAGAGTGACACAGAAGCCAATGTCTCCTCTTTGGAGCCTGTAGAGAGGGGCAGCTTGAGAAATGAAGAAGAAGAAGACCAAAAGCAGAGGGTATATGCCTATCTACCTTGTGCCATATGGTGCAGAAGCAGACAGGGGGGGAAAGGCAAATGCATACTCTTTAAGGCAGACAGGGCAAGGAGACAAGTAGACCTGTTGATAAGCATGTAAGTGGATTTGTATTTGTGAGTTTGACAGTGATTTTTTATGAATTTGTTGTTGACAGTAGAGCTACATATTCAGCACCCTCCCACCGGCAGCCCCACCCATGGAAGTATAAAGAGAACTGGATACAGGGCCCCTTTCGTTCCTATGACAGTTGCTTAGGGCAACACGTCCTCACTCCCAGGTCGGCCTATGTTGACGTTATGTCAAGGTCCCCTGTGTCGGCTTTTTCCAACGCAAGGGGGGCGGCCCTTAGCGTACATTTTCAACTTTCCGGGATGTCCATAGGCTTCTAGCTATGACTATTATCATTATTATAAGCAAGACAATAAATGGCAAAGATATGTAGAAAATAAACGTATTTAAGATAAGTTCATAACAAACGTAACGTGGGAGAAAATACGTTTCTATCTAAACGTAATTGAGAATGCAGTTTAGTTCTGTGGGAACGTAAGTTTTAGGAGACAGGGTTGCGCGGCGGGTAGTATTCGCTCGCGATCTCAAGTCGTCTACAACAGTGATTCTCAAATGGGGGTACGCGGACCCCTAGGGGTACGTTGGAGTACTGCAGGGGGTACGTGAGAAAAAAAAGTTAATAAAAAAAATACCAGGCATGATTACAAAAATAATCTTAGTACAATAAGGTAAATAGAAAACACAATTGTATATAAAATATTCCTAGAACCACCAAGGGGGTCCTCATATAAACATGTCAAATTTGTGTATTGTATTTTATAGTTTCTCATAATATATCATTTTGTTCATTGGTTTGTTAAACAGATATTACTTCAGTTGAAAAACTCCTTGGAAAAATCAGTTTTAAAAAAATGTCGTTATTTTTTTTCATGCATAAAATGAAAATATCCTTAGTTTGTTGTAATGCATGCATGAAGGAGTTAATAAATCACACACTGAGGGAACATCACTATATTGGAATTATTTGTATAGGCTTTTTCGATCAAAAATGTTTGGGGTCGGTCAGGGGGTACATGGCTGAGAAAATGTTTCAAAGGGGGTACATTACTGAAAAAAGTTTGAGAACCACTGGTCTACAACATACGTTTAGGGAACTATATAGAAGCCTATGGACATCCCGGAAAGTTAAAAATGTACGCTAAGGGCCGCCCCCTTTGCGTTGGAAAAAGCCGACACAGGGGACCTTGACATAACGTCAACATAGGCCGACCTGGGAGTGGGGATGTGTTGCTAAGGGGTGCATGAAGCCAAGGAAAATACCGGGACCTTCCCTAGTTATTCCCTGCTTCTTCTCTGGATTTTCTCTGGATCTTTCCTGGAACTTCCCTAGATATTTCCTTGACATTCCCTGGATCTTCTTTGGATCTTCCCTTGATCTATCCTAGACCTTCCCCGGATATTCCCTGGATCTTTGGCATCCATGGGGCCCAAAGAACATGACCTGCACTTGCGTTTTTTCTTACACCAAGCCACTAATCCGCTCCATCAAAGTTGTCCATTTTCGGCTCATGCTAATTAATGTAGAGGGAAAATAACTCTGTTAACTGGATTCGACCATACCGCATAAAACTTTAATGATTTAAATCTAGATCCACTCAAGAGTTCGTCCTAGCAACTTGATAGGGGTAAAAAAAAAAAAAGAATCCACTGATTTACAGATGTCTCGTTCCAAGCGAAAGTCAATGGGAACCAGCTATTGTTATGCCCATATGACATCACTGACACAAGAATGTAATACCACCTTGTAGCCACTTGGAACATTTTATTTAAAGCCTGACGCACTTCCTTGGGGCTTCGAGAAACTGCGACCAATCAGCTGCCTGCACTGCACACATGGCCATGCTATGCCAGCAATGATTAGCTTATGTTCATCCAATAATGTGTGCCAGAGCTGTCTGTCCTGTTCTGCCTCTGTCACTGCTGAAGGACATTACAACACAGACATGACAGTGAAAAGATGCAAGGGACACAGAGGAAACGAGGGATGAAACAGAGGTGAACTAGATGCGGATATACAGTATAACCAGATTGGGAACATGTGTTGATCCACATAGCCGAGACAGGCTTTCTACGCCAGAACATTGTCCAGAGCTGATGAAGCAGTGAGTTCAGATAAGAAGCCCTATATGGAGGCTGGCATTGATGTTACACACCACGACCAGCAGCTGACTTCCCAGAACTTCCGCCAACGTGCTCTATTTAGGATGGGAGGGAAATGTATTGCTTACATTAAGAAGTCATTTCTCGTAAATACACCACTCCTCCTCCTCCTCCTCCTTCCCCTCTCTTCCTGCTTGCCTCCTCTGGATGGAAAAAAAATCAATGTGCATCACATCCATTACCCAACCCTTGCACTGCTGTCTCCCTATCTCTTCTTTACTTTGTTCCTTTCTTGTCTGCTTAAGCACAAGACATCAGCATATTAATGAGCTATCTTTCAAACTGATAAGTAAATTACACATTTAGAAAGTGACACTATGTAGAGGATGTGAGAAGGCCTTTTAAACTCAATTAGGCATTATGACATGTGATATCTGATAGAATTCTGAATTCATTTATATAACTGCCTCACAGTGGCTGAATAAAAGAAGAACAGGTTGATTATCGTCATCAAGACACGATCCATAATGGCTCTGTGATAGCTTTAACATCCTATTTAATGTTTAACTTTATGTGCCATCCAACTTTTCCCCCTCGACACATTGCATAACATAATTGATGACGGATATTCAAAGAGGTGAGCGAGTCTGAAACAGCGACGTGATGACAGTTCTTTGGGGATTCTAGGTGGCCTATTCTGCCTGAGTTCGTCCTCTTTCCTGATTATGGAGAGTAACCGCCGTGCACTGTGCTTTCCCTGGACAAGTGAGGCTTACAAATCACCCCTGCAGTATTTGGAAGAGCTGGAGGAGTTGAAGGCACTGGGCGCAAGGTTTTACTGCCTGTCTTCTATGAATGGCTCCCTGAAGGCTCCTATGATAATAGCTCACAGCCGTGCCCTTCACGGAGCCTGACATCAAGCACACCCTACAGCAGAATGGAACGGCATATCAACTTACCCAATGGGGTGTCATATCAACTCATCCACTGGTTTCTGGTCATAACATCGGCAGAAGTTGAAATGAAGTAGAAGTAGCTGTCAGGTTCGAATTCACTCGGTTTGGACATCCGGTGAAAACTTTTTTAATGGTCCCCTATTATTTTATTCAGAATATGAGATGGGAACATTTTTCCTGGCCAAGATACACTGTGTAGCACCAAGTGTGAGTTAGTATTTGGATGATGACTAAGTAGGCAAAGGGGTATACTTGTAACTAAAATAGATAATGCATGTATGGTTATAAAAGGCAAGACAAGCAGTAACATTGATTAAAAAAAAAAGGGAGTACATAATACAAAAAAGAACAAGAAATGCTCTAGAAATTATCAGAAAAAACATTTGATACTGTAGGTGGTACTGAAATGGGTAATATATACATTGGTCATTTGTCAATCACAGATACAGTAAGATAACTTACCACACAGGAGGCTCTGTGAGGCTGTATTTGAGCACACCTGTGGAGAATGGTATGCTAACATGCTCGCATATTTTGTTTACCGTTTTCGTGAAAAATTTGCTTATTAACCGTTAACACAAAGTATGACGTAGGCTGATAGGAATGTCATATTTAACCAATAAAGTAAAACAGGTATTTGGTCAAAAACAACACAAATAAGTTGTTTTATGATGATGGGAAATCAGAACAATTGGACAACTTATTTCTGGACTCGGGAAATTCATGACAACCGCTGCCTTAAAGGGTGGGGTATGTAATTTATTTCAGATATACTTTTTGTTATATTCCATGGAATGCTCTTAACATCCAGATAGCAATGAATATATTAAATGCTTTAACAATAAATACATTAAAAGATCTCATCTGTGGAAGCCGTGGCGCTGTAAAAAGCACGACCAATCATCTGAGCCGGCCCGGCTAAAGTAACTGGATGGCCTACCTGCCTGTCAGCCTTCCATCTGTGCACAAACTTATCTCGTGCCCTCATTGGTCATGTGTGCGTTCGTGTGTGTTGGAGGAGGGGCTCTGTGAGGAAGTCTGAAGGAAGAGGCAGATTTTTTCCGGTTGTGTATTTTCAAATTCTAGCACACTCGAGCTGGTTTCTCCAAAATGACATATAAACAACATATAAACAGTTCTGAAATACTGCAGATGTTAATATGCTGATTAAATGCTCTGAACAAAAAAAAAAACTGTTCTTCTCAGATTATAGCTTATACCTTAAGACTCAAAGCATATTGTAGTTGAAAGAACGACTTCCCAAATAGTCATGGGAACATCCAAAGAGCAATTGGAATCAACATTAGATTTAGTGTAGGCTACTTTAAGTAAGTTATCATATCAAGAAGGAGATGTAGTGAAACACAGACTTTCATGAAGTGTATGTCTTCATGAGAACCAGTGAAGACTCAGAGAGAGACCCGAAGAAAACTCAGAGTGCCAAGCAAAACCTCAAACTGTGTCACATGGTCCAGTTCGTTGCGAACCAACGCTCCCAGAATTGGTCCGAGTCTTTGAGGTAAGTGAGTGGTTTGAAAAACACAGAAAAAAGAAAGGACCTACAAAAAAGAGACATTCATCCATCCAGCCATCCATCATAACCGGTGCTACGGTGAAGCCAATTTCCACAAAGCTGCTAAGCTGATTGAGGCAGACCAAATCTGTTTCACCAGCTTACATTCCTTCAAAATGGCCATCTCACTTCCAATATCACGGGCTTTTACTGTTCCCCATTCCCCTGGCTCAGGCTGAGAGTTAGCAAGGCTTAGCTGGATGAAACACTCCAACAGCCCAGTTCTCCCCTGGAACCCACTGATATCTCTATAGCACAGCCTCTCCCCACATAGCTACACTTAGTTGCTTTATTTACTCATGTTATTATTTTGTGTCTCTTTAATTTATTTCCTCCATCAAATCATAGCAATATTACAATCATTAGACCAAAGATTTATGTGAATTATGACGTTTCCAGGCACAATATAATCATAGCGTCAGTATATACACACAAACATAAAATAAACACACACCTTGGCCAAATGCACAGGCAGCACTTAACCACAACACCTTCCACTGGAGTAGATTAAATTCACACAAGGCCTCTTTGAAGAAGGAAATTGGACAGATAAGAAACAGGTTTCTATAAAAGAGGGGCCCTATGGATTGAGAGCGTGGAAGTGTGCAATGGAAATGTTTGTTCACATGTAAGCTTAGCATGTGCCACTGACATAGTGTGATCATACACAGATATTTATCAATCTTTTGTGTCATATTCCCCTCCCGCCATCGCTTTCTCTCCACCTCGCTCCCACACTTTCTCTTGTCATTTTGCCACAGCAGCAAATATCCTGTTGGCCGGGTAGCAGACTGCATGCTGGTCTATCTGGCCGTGGGATCGATCAGGCTCCAAGCCGAGGCCTCCCATTCATCTCAGAGCCATAAAATGTGATTAGTGCTGACTACAGCACTGCAGGGAGATGGGCTGATAGGCCTGATAGCCTCAGATAGGCTGGGTCGGACACTACAGGAAGACAGCAGCAACAGCATGCTCTGTATTCATCCACTCCTTTTTCTCGCTCTCATTTTGTCAATATGTTTACCCTTTTCTATCCTACTCCCTCTGTCTTCACACCCTCTCTAAACTTTATCTCTCCTTTTTTGTTTGCCTCGTACCTAATCCTGAGCAGCCTGTATGCGCACATGTTACACGGCAGCCGTCGACTTACAGTAAATGCCTAGATTGTCAATTTTACCTTCTTCTTATCCTGCTAAGTTTTCAAATAGAAGAGAACAAGCCTCCACCCCCCTCACTGTACCCACATACAGTGTATCTCTGTGGCATGTGACCACCTCTGTCAGCCAATCACAGAGCTCAGAGCTCGCTAGTGGTAGAGTCAAGCTCGAAGGCTGTGACGAGAAAAAAGGAAGGAAATAGATGACTCCCTCAATTCTGAGGACGAACAACTTTTGGGGTGTTATGGGCACAAAATGTAATGCATTGAAATGTGTTAAAGGATCTTCACAAATTGTATATGTAAGACATGAACTGTATAATATCTAATCATAGCACTATTTCAAAGTAGTAACATCTTCTGCTGACTGTAGACATCCAGTAGAAGAAAAGAAACAGAGCGAAATGATCCAGAATATTATTTCAGAACGGAAACACAACCTGGTGTCCTATAAGGATCTTTAAATATATAAATTATATGATGACTAATTATTTTTTGGGTACGAACCAAAAATAGGCCCTTTCAAAGCCTTGATTTTATTACAAATTGGTATAGTTGTCACGAGAAAATGCTGCATCTCATGCTAAGTTCATGGTATTGCCTTTTAAAGCAAGGCTTTTCTCTCATTAATACTGAAGCTATTAGTTATATCTTTATCAAATTGGATCTGACTAAATCTTGGCTTTATATACATACCTTATACCAACAATGCAGCACATGTTTTGATACAGTAAGAGTATGACACGAGCGAAAGAGAGGTCTCAAAGCATTTCATCG
>NW_011356914.1:0-5159 GCF_000735185.1 Notothenia coriiceps
CAATTGTGTTTACATTGCTCATGAGGACAGACCTATGGGACAGACCACCTTATTTGCAGATTCTTGAAATTGTAATTTAATTTGTAATTGATTGTGGATTTTGTATCCAGTTTTCACTTTATGTATCTTTATACAATGTTTACTACTTTGCTTATGAGGACAGACAGCATTATTTACAGATTCTTGAAATTCAATTGTAATTTCATTTGTAAATAGTTACATTCATGTGGATTTATCCAGTTTGCACATTTGTATGCATGCACTTATACTGTAGGTGCATTTGTTGTTGTTGACGGCCTGGTTGTTACAGTCTTTATTTACACTATTTTGTTGTAGGCCTACTGGCCTAGATGTTTATGCAGTTTTAAAGCACCTTGGCTTTGTTCTGAATGCACTTTGTTGTAGTTATCCTACAGAGAAAAGAAAATGCAATTGACTTGGAATTAATGTACTGTATGCATTCAAAAGTGCTGAATAAATGTTTTATGGACCCATAATAGTGATTATTATTTAAGTTAAGTTTTGCCATAATCATTTCTTTTTCCATAATCAGGTAGCTGAACAACATTGGTAAAAAATGTATACATTATATATATTTCTATTAATCATTTTCGGCCTTTCGGCATTCAGTTTTCGGCCAACTGTTTCCTATTTTCGGTATCGGTTTCGGCCAAGAATTTCCCATTCGGTGCACCCCTAATAATAATGTCCCCAACTGATAATGGAAAGGTGGATTTTGAAGGGATGTTAATATTTACATGAACATTTGCAAAAACAAACTCAATAGAACCAGCTGAGGTGAGCTCCTCTGTGTAAAGTCTGCAGTGTACAGGGTGAAGAGAAGTGGCCATGCTTTTTTATGAGTTGATCTGTTATCTTTGTTAACTTGATCTGCACCGGAACAGCTTACGTTTTCAGTTACAATGCAAACCCCCCCAAAGTAACCCACAGTGACAACCCTTGGTTAAACCTACAATTAGCTCCACAACCCCAAAAACCTGCTTCTGGTCTATTTTGAGAGATTTGCATATTTTCCAAAGATACGTTGAAAGGGGGAGATCCTGCCTAAAGGTTCCGCAGGTCAGAGTCAATCCTGGGCGTAGCAGCAGGCGGGGCCTCCGCACAGGGCCCGAGCCCCCGCACAGAGCACAGGGCCGAGCCCCCGCACAGAGCCGAGCCCCCGGACAAGGCACAGGGCAGAGCCCCCGGACAAGGCACAGGGCCAGAGCCCCCGCACAGGGCACAGAGCCCGATCCCCCGCACAGGGCCTGAGCCCCCGCGCAGAGCCGAGCAGCCGCGCTGGGCCGAGCCTCAGTGCTACTTCACCAGTGAGCTTTACTGGGGCTCAGTCTTTTAAATAGACAGCAGGATATTATATAACCACAGCACCTGTTTTTGTTTTGTAGGTCAGACGAGCATGAAAGATGGTTATATGGTGTCCGGTTGAAACGGTTACGGGCAGATCTAATTTAACCAATCTGCAATTGCTGATCATTTCAACTGTATGATTAGTAGATTGCTTTTGTTGGGAAGCAGTTGTTATAAAGCAGACCAGCATACTCTTTATCTCTGCCAGTCAACTCAGTAAACGCATGTTAAACATTGTTATTATTAAAGCATGGGAATGCCCTATGTGTGCGACTTCAAAGCAGTAGTCTTCAGCTGTCATTTTAGTCGGGCTTTGGAAAATCCCACTCCATCAGATTGTTTTATTTGATTTACTATACGTGGAAAGATCAACAGAAGATATTAAATATAGTCCATCACGCTATTTTATTTTCCAAACTGAAATGTATTGGTTTAAATGATGCAGAAATAAAATGGGTTAGCATGGGCTATTATTCTTCATGGATTGGGAAGAGTAAGTAGCCTACTTACTCTAAAAACTATATTTTCTTTATTTCATAGCAGGTACAACAACATGCACCACTCCTGCTGTTACAGTAATGATGCACTGTGGCGAATTGGGAAATTCCCAGTATTCCGAATAAATTCCCTTTTGGACCGGAAGCCCATTTGTCCGTTGGCCCGTTGTGTCGAAAAAAAATATGGCCGTTGTTTCTAAGGCCCATTATCCTAAATATACGCTGTCCCTAAAACAATTATTGCTATTATTGAGCAGAACTAGAAAAGCCCAGAGAGCACAGACCATGGCCAACATTCTGACCAGGCATACGAGCCCAGCCCCAAACAACAAAGATATAGCCAGCTGGGTTTGCTGAGTTTATGCTTGGACAGCTTGAGATATGATGGTACATTCAATTATATTGGCACATTTTGTTAGATGTTTGAGTTTCTTTTGATGCAGACAGGAACTCAGACACGGTTCATGACCTGTTGAAATTTTCTTTCAACTTACTGCTGGCTAAACCCTGGGACCAACAGTTTATTTTTCCAATGGCCACTCCCACTCTCTGTCCCTATCTCGCTATGTAAATAGAAATGAAACTTTTCTTGCAAGAGCCAGTAAATCTGATCCGGACCAAAAGGTTATTTGTTCTGTTGAAAAAAAAGGCAATATATTTTGTCATTTTGTCATTCCATAAAAAAATGACTTGACTTGTTCATAGTTATGCACAAAACAAGTCAGTGTGGCGTTAAAAGTTTTTAAAGCCGATCTCCTGGGGGAGAGCACAGGCATGGGGGAGATGCTAGCTAAGCTGTGCTACTCTGGAAGCGGGAAGTTTTAATACAGCTTTAATACAGCTTGCTTATTAACTTACACTGACCAGTAAGTTAGTTTCTCACTTGTGATAGCGATGTGCTTATTATGATGCGAGGATAAATCCTTAAGTTGTCAAATTGTATCTATTTACTCTGACTTTGAATGGTTGATAATTTTAGTACTCCATTGCTCCTTTGAGTTTTTACTATAGAATCTCACCTCTGTGTTAGACCATTGAAATTGTTCCAGCTGTACACATGACAGTGGACGACCCTCCAACCATCTTGTTACCTTGCTTAGAACCATAGCTTAGAACGAGACTCTAATGTCTCACCTGCAGTTTAGTAAATGGACTGCTTTTAAATAGCACTTTTCTAATTTTGACTACTCAAACACTCTTCCAACATTGACCAAGCGAGCACTTACCCATTAACTGACAGTCATACAGTGGCAGTGGTGTGCAGGAATGATTAACATTCAGACACTCAGTAATGCTGAGGGAGCAACTTGGTGTTCAGTGTGTGGGACAAGTAGGCTGCTGGGGCCAGGATTGAGCCCCCGCCTTTTTATTACTAAATGACCGACGACCTGACCCGCAGCTGCCCCTGGCAGAATCTGGGAAAAGACAAGTTATTATAACCTTTCTATTTATGATATTATTGGCCTATTTATCTTGCCAAAAATATAACAATGAATTTAATTTGTAAAATTATTCAAATTAAGTAAACTAATTTTAAGCCACCATAAAACTATTAAATGACCCCTAAATAAGCTTTATTACTTTTTTATTTTTGTATTGGTCCACAGAAAAAGGCCATCCTTTTCAACAAGTACCTTTCTAAAGCGCTTGACTAAAACGTTGGTCAGCAAATCATGAAAATGCTAATCCCAGTGTGCGCCCGATTACATTCCAGACTCCTAGTTTTCTTTAATCAATTTTTTAAAATAAACATATGATCAAAATAAATCAAATAAACCACTATGACTCAAGTCAGTCCCGTGTCATCAACATCCAACTTAAGTGTAATGACTTAAGTCATTTAAATGATCTCAAGTCAATTTGCAAGTCATCAAAAGAGTGACTAGAGTTGTCACAATGACACAACGGAATATCTGCCACAACTGTGTTTCAAAAAGCACAACAACAAAATGGATGCAACTACAACAAAGTCTCTGTCCTCGCAACTTTTTTGTGATATACACTGCAAAAGTAAGAGAAATCTGGAATTTTCCAAGAAACACAATGGTTATGGTGAAAAACACTAAGAATATTTTATTTTATATTATTATTATTCAAGTTAGAGGTTTGTCTAAAAGTACATTTGGACACTGCAAACCTACTGCAATAAAACAAGACACACAATGTAATACCCAGAAAACAGATTACATTATTTTATAGATGTGACATTTGGGGGGGGGGNNNNGGGGGTTTAGGCATGAGAAGTTGAAAATACAGACAGTTGACTAAGGTCTACTTTAAGAGCATCTCATTGAAGCACGTGGATTTGTGGACCCTCTCTACTGACACTGAAAAGCAGTCACACAGTGTAATGGCATTCACAGCAAAAGACAGTTAGCAAATAAAACAAATGTAAACTGAGACTGTTGGAACTCAACCTTTAACTATTGAAGTATTTCATATACCAAAAGTAGTTTTATGGACCTACCCTTGGATGATTTCAAATGGAGGTAGTTCCATTGCCTCCACCTGAAACTCTCCATTCTGGTCGGTTGCTGCTGATCCATTGGGGGCTCCTTCTTCAGCTCCCTTCCCAACTGCCGGAGCTCCTTGCTCGGCTTCTTTCTTCACATCCTTTACATCCTTTGACTTTTCAGTGGTCTCTTTTTCTTTTTTTTCTTTTCTTCTCATTGGCGTGCAACTTTTATCTGCCATGGTGAAAGAACGACTGTCAAGATAATTTGTGTGTTCAGATAGTCAGCATGGAAAGAGTTAAGATGAAAAAAGAAGATGTAGAAGAAGAAAGAAGATTTAAGACTTGAACATACAGCAGCCAAGCTGAAAGGAAGGGAAACCAAGTGAGGGGGAGGTGGAATGATAGAGAGGGCAGGGTCCAGCAACCAGAGACCACACGTACCAGAGAGAGAGAGTGAGAGAAGGAGGGAGGGAGGAGATGCTAGGATCACAGCATACAGTTCACATAAACCACTTATTTATCTATAAAATATCCCAGCAAGAAAACCTTTTTCTGATTAAAGCTGAGTTTCCCTTCATGTCTCCAAAGGTGACTTTATAGACCTTTGAGAGGGAACACTAAATACTTGATAATGCTTTTTGGCAATATCAATCTCACATCATTTGTAAGATTTAAAGCTGTATAACAACTCTGCATACAATATTGTCTATGAGCAGGTTCAATCTAAAAATATCTCTATTGGCACTGGCCTTTAAAGGTTCATATAGGTCAAACCATGTCAGATACACACAGGCAGCTGCAGCTCACACCAAGCAGGACTATTTACAGACCATGAGGGG
>NW_011356915.1:0-1919 GCF_000735185.1 Notothenia coriiceps
CATCCCCCCGGACCCCCCTAGTATGGTTTGGTCACCATTTCCATAGCTCCACCAAAAATATTTTCCACCAGCCGCCACGGATTGAATGGCACATTGGTCATTTTCTTCTATTGTTGAGAGTTGGCTATTTTGTCAATGAAATGAAACACTCCCAAAGTAATTAACCTGAAATTACCATGCGTAACCATACAAAGCACCCCTGAATCTCCCAAATTAATCATAGCAATCAGATTATCTTCTCCTGTGAGGCAGGCTTTTGTTTCACTCTACGTGCCCTTAACCTATGTAATTAATTTTGCCATCATTTCTCTTTGTGAAAATTCCCTCCGACATGCCCTATTTCCCTTGCAAATGACTGTCCGGGTGTCACACTCTGTGGTTTTCAACAGGGAGCAAGTGTCCTTTATAAATCTCTCAGCTCTGTTGCTCTCGATCTCTTTATATGTATACTACCATAGAGTGCCGCAGTGACAAAGTATATTTGTAGGCCCATCTGGCCTACACATTTTGTTCAGCAGGATAATATCCACATATTAACACCACTTTGTGATTTTGCGTAAATGCAGTCAGCAAGAATACAAGAACGTAATGCTATAAAGGAACTACAACATGGTTGGATGGCTGGGCATCGTCAACCGTGATAACATTTAGTAGTGTCATTTAGCCACTTGTTAGCAACCACAGTTTTTATGACATGGATGCTCCGGACATTCACAAATAGTGTATCTTCTGAAGTATTTTATGTAAGAATATGTGAAAATCATATAAGCTTGTGTTAAACACAGACCTTATTTCCGATTCAAACCGTAAACCCTTTCAAAAAAACTTTTGATTTTGAGACGTTAAAAATGGAAAGGGCTAAGAATGCCATGTCTTTGTTGGGGTTTTAAGAATTACTGCACCACTCTATAAACTGCTGTTTTTACTTGAGTTGCCGTCTAGCACTGGCTTTGAGGTATGGAACAAAGTCAATTCCCAGACTAGGCTGTAGGTTTCAGCACAACAAGTACGCCCACATTTATTAACAATACCCTGACCTGTAACAGGGCACATTCTCACCTTACATGGCAAATAGACAAAAAATTATGACAGGTCAAGTCAGTACTTTGGCCAGAATTCCACGTCTTGGTAGACCAATGAAAGGCAAATGTGTCAAAAAATCAAGATGAAAAAGAGATGGGCAGATGTCCAGAAAAGCAATATTCTTCAGTCCATAACCACCAAAAAAAATAGATGTGGTTTCCCCTAGACAGGTTTAGTTATTTTGAGATTAGTACATCACCCCAGGGCCGGACATGTCCTGTCTGTCAGTCTGTTGGATGTGTTATGATAATGGATCCACCATGAGTGAAAATAACACAACTGAACGTGCCTGACAGAGAAGTAAAAAATTGAATGTGTTTTTAAAGAAAAGGATGGCCAGCTAATGTTTCTACCTAAAGGGGCGTTTGTAGGGACATACAACAAATAATGGGCCTTGGGAGATGATGAATCGTGCTTTACAGAGCCATATGTCAGTATAAAATGCAATTTCAGTTAATCACTTTTATAAACCTATTAATGAAGCAAGCAATTAATTCAAACACACGCTGACATCTGCTGCAGGTGTCCCAGATATATTTTTTACCTCTAAATACATTTGTCAGGTTGGGATTTGCTCCAATTCACAGACTGAAAGGAGGAAATGCTTAATGTCTACTTGAAGAGTAGGCTATATAATCTGCTAACTTTCTGCTTCTACTGCGACAGGTCTCCATGCTTTAATGTTCAAAAAGCTCTTTATTTTGCTCATACTGCCTGTGCTGCAGCACCTCTTTTCACTCTCTGTCTGAAACCAGAGCCCAGTCTGCTCTGATTGGTTAGCTGACCGGCTCCGTTGTGATAGGTCAACAGCTTAGAGACGCCTATCATGTATAATG
>NW_011356916.1:0-5397 GCF_000735185.1 Notothenia coriiceps
CGCTAGCTTCTACGCTAGCTGCTATATGTTTTGCATTGAGGTGATACTTGAGGCTTGATGTGCTGCGGTGATATGCGAATTCCTTTTTGCATAATTTGCAAACAACTGTGCTCTTATCGACTCTTCCCTCCGTCCGTTTTTTAAAACAAAATGTCCCATCCACGGGGCCAACCAAAGCGGTCTCATCAGCTTCTTCGTTCACGTTTGACTATTGTTCACTGTGGTTTGTTGTTGTCTGAAGTAATGAACGTTAGTTGGTGCTCCAGTATAATCGGTACCCCTGAAACTCATCCAGTGAGAAACGTTCCGCGGTGCAAAAATAAGTGCGATTAAAATGCGTTAATTTTTTTAACGCGTTAATTTTTGTGTAATTAATTAATCTTAATTAACGCGTTAAAGTCCCGGCCCTAATATATATATATATGCTGTATGTGTGTGTGCGCAAATGTGTGTTCATACACACAGTGGTTGAGTAGGTAGGCATTGGGGGGGTTGACTGCATGGGAGGGTTTCCTTCTCTTACAAAGGTACAAGATATACAGAAACCAAACACATGCATTATAAACTGCATATGTTCACCCCATATAAACTAAAATAATGAGGTGATGACAACCTGATGGATCGACCCCCACCATGAGAGCATCGCCATGCCATACCCTGAGGGAGCAGCTTATGAGGTTCACCTGTAAGATGTAAACAAATCCAGCCTTACTTTGTGAATTCTATTCAACTCTACGGCCATTCTTGAGGTCCTAGTTTGGATTTGAATATCACCACACCCCAAACCTAATTTTCCCACAAAGGTTTAAGCACCACTTTAAATTCTCAATCCTCAATATTAAGACTGTTGAATGATTCTTGCGACGGCCAAATGAAAACATACGTGCATGGATCGGCAAAACCTTTTCAAACAGCCAACTGTGCTCATTGGTCGGCCAGACCCCCAACCAACTACTTCTACTCCTGTCTAATTATAAAACATAAAAATAAAATAATAAACAACATTCACAAAAACAAAAAGAACAAGGGGGCAAGTAGAAAACAAAATGTGATGTGCATTTGCGGCATTAAGTTCCTGTAAAAAGTTTAACACACATACTGCTTTGCCTGCTTTCTTTTTCTACAGTCATCTTCCTCTGTACTGCTAAAGCTTTTTTGACGACACCCACAACAATCATAACCAAGAACTGAGCCCTAAACTTCTTTCTCTGTGTAATACCTTTACAAAAACTCACATAGTTTTAGTTTGGACTGTATATTAGTCAGAGGTCGCACTACAGTTTAACAGACACGTTTGTTAAAGAAAATTTGACTCAACTCGAGTGAATAATGTGAGCTGTATGATTCCAGTTTATGGACAGAAGGAGACAAGGTGACTGAGACGGGAGAAATCAGGTACATTTAGAAATCAGTCTGGGTCGGAGCTATAGCTCACAATGGCAGTTTCCCCACAAACAAACAACCATGTTTATTAAATTGGTCCGATGGCTAATTTTTATGAAGAAATATAGTCAACAATAATTATATTTGATGTAGAGTGGAACACGTCCCAAAAACCCAAAAATGAGTTTGTTAATTTTCAACTTCCAGTTCCCTTACCTAGAAGTCAGCATTTTTGTGAGATGTTTATCAGTACACACCTGAAGGTTCTGTGGTTAACATAGGCTAAAGATTTTCACAGTTTGTCCTACGCCATCAAATACGTCAATTAACTCCCCACTCGTGAATGTCAAACAGGTCCGACAGAGCAGTTGCTAACTAGTGAAAAAATAAACTACTAAACATCATCATGTTGACACAAGTCAGCCATGTGACCGTGATTTAGTTCGTTCATAACGTAACGCTAGCTTTTTACTTCTGACGATTGCATTTAGGCTTCAAATATGTGGAAATGCTGCTGAACAAACTGTCTTAAGTATCATAAATGTGTGTTTGCAACAGAGCTTATTTTCTACAATTAATACAAACGTAATGGGGGAATCCCATTACCTTTTTCTTCGAGGAAAATATGTCATCAATGCACCACTCTATTTAGTCAAAATGCATCTATACAGAAGCTGATCAGTGGTGTAACGATGCATGTAGGTTTTTGTTGGTGTAATGAACATATATGCATGCGCACAAACAGTTTACATGGCAGTATGCATGTGGCAGGCAGGCAGAACCCCCAACAAACAGAATTGTTGAGTCTGGGCTCATTTGCAGCCAGCACAGCCCCAAAACTGTGGAGATCCAACTCATGTGCAGCCATACCAGATTCATCGGACTCCAGACTGCTTGATGTGGGGATGGCAACCCTGTGTTGTTGTTGTTGTCGTTTTTGTTTGTGGGTCAGGCAAGGGCTTCCGGTATTCTGATGCCACACATTATCAAGTCGGTGGTTCTTTCAAACTATGTGTTTGGATACAAAATGGGCTGCAGGCTTTTTGCTGCTGGGTAACCACATGACAAGATAACTAATATGTTTTAAGGAGCTTGAGGCCCAGGATAAGACAATAAAAGTCACTTTACATGTTGGTAAACGTTTATCATACTTATGACATTAAACTCAAATTCAGGGTGGAAAAAAGGAACCGACAGCAGAACTAAAAATACTGGTTATCACAAGCACACGAAGAGTGGATCTAAACATAGCTGCAAACATCTGACACATCGAGAGAGAAAGAGAGATGGATAGATAGAGATGGAGAAATAGAGTGAGAGAGATAGCCTAACTAACAGCTGTGAACATTTTCCATTTGAAGTGAAACATTCCTGTGTGCTCGTGGCCCTGCACACTCCAGCGGGCTTCCTCTCAGCTCCATGTGGTATTTGTCCCCAGCTAAGATCCAGAGAGTGGGAGAGTTAGCTGCAAACTTTCCCAAGGATACCATCCAGCCACATGCCACTCTCGCCCTCCCTTTCAGCACAACGGCACCACTTTCCTCTCTTCCCACTTTCCTCCTACGCTCCCTCTCTCCTCCACTGCCTCCTCACCACCACTTGTGGCTAACCAGGACATCATTTTCATTAACAAATTGCCGTGATTGGGGAATCATTCTATTCTGATCAAGGCCACCCATCGTCATATATACAGCCTCCAAATAAGCACTTCCATGTCATAAGAAATAGTGAAAATATTGAGCCATGCTAGCAGAAATGTCTGGTCCATCTGACCACAACTGTGGTCTAGAAAGAAAATATGTCAACAACAATTAAATGGATTGGTATCACGTTTTTTACCGACGAAAATGGTCTCCATTCACAGATTCAGTGAAATGTCAACATCCACACATAGGGTTGGAACAACATTTTTGAACAAACATCCATGATTCTCAGAGGATGTACAATATACCAATCAATCAATCAATGTTTATTTATATAGCCCAATATCACAAATGTTACATTTGTCTCAGTGGACTTCACAGTTTGTACAGAATATCAGTATGACAATATGACACCCTCTGTCCTTAGACACTCACATCATACAAGGAAAACCTTCCAGAGAAAACCCACAGTTTAAAGGGAAAAATGGGAGAAACCTCTGAGACTGCCAAGGTATACGCCGTTGACCGACCGTCGGTATATCTTCGCAGTACGAATGGAATGTGTGTTGTCCTCTGGACACCCTATGGTGTATGTCGTGTTGGTTCTACGACTTCCTGTGATTATTATATAGTGTATGTTGTATATAAAATTTAAGATTCATATGTCAAACTTCGGCGCTCTACAACGCCATATTTCTCGCGATCCTCTCCAGGGTCAGATAAAAAACACACGTTTCTGAGTTATTTCACCCTGCCTCCCTATCATCTTTATGTTATACATTATTTAATCCGTCTATTCTCTTATATGCGAAGGTATTACTGGTTGATTATTAAGTTGTTCCATACTCCTTTCAGATTCGTCATACGAACTCGTCTGTGTAAACATGTAATAGTTTTGTCTTAATATAATGATATTTAATTGTAAAAACTTCTACTTCGCACTGATCTTATTATCATCACATTAACGCGCGAAAGATGTATGGGTCAAATGGTGGAACCAGTTATAGTCATAAACTGTATGTTAAACTTTACCAATCTGGGTTACGTTCTATGAAAACGTGTAACTAATCGAAAATATTTCCGACGTCTCTGGTTTTGTACCCCCTTCATTCGGTATTGCTCGACAGTGTTGTTGATTACGAAATTAAGTTCGGCGGCGTGAGCGGGTAATGTAAAGGAGCAATTCACGCAAGCGTACGCAGATTACTAAGAGTATCCAAGGTATGTTGTTTGTCGGCTAACCATAGGTTTTCGGCCTATGCGCTACGTCTCTGGTTTTACGCCTTCCGATCGTAATGCTCGACAGTGTGTTGGCGATAGTGGTGTGTCCGGTATGTAGCGAGAACGCAGGACAAAAAGAGATGTTATTGTTTCGGTATTGGTTGTCCATGTACCTGTTGAGTGTTAATTATAGCGCTCTAGCAGAATCGTGGATGCTTACAATGTCTCGACTACTCTCGTCGAGATACTTCGTTATGACACGTCAAATGTCATAGATACGTGGGTTAGGTTCAGTCATAAGTAGTGGGTTTTTGTGATGTTACCGAAACCCATGGTGAGAAGTACTGTTACAAATTACTATTTCGACATACGGAAAGACAAAACGTCCCTTGACCCTAATAATTGTTGTAAATTGTTCGGCGTTGTAATCTGACGAAAGGATGAAAGATTGTTTTACTAGCATTGTAGTTTTTCATATGTTTTTTATCTCACTTCAACATACTGTTGAACTAACTTAGCCTTGGGATGGTAGGTTACTCGTCGTAGCGGAGTATGGGACTCCCTGTCGATACTCATGATCTCATCCGTAATATTTCCGTTAACAGGTTACCATACCATACCCACCTTAGATTGCAAAAAATAATAAAATTAGCAGAATTAACCGTCCCTTGTTACATGTCATTACTGGAATTTTGTAAAGTTTACACCAGGCTCGCAGTTGTCTCACGGTCTAAATCCGGACTGTGCAACGGATTTTACGTTTACATCGTACCGAATTTTATTTGTTACGTGATTGTACGATTACAAATGTCTATACTACAAGTTCTAGACTAAACCCACACGATTGTAACCAGCACGCTCCTTGCATTAACAACATCCCAGGTATTTCGTTTCATTCCTTTAGTCGCCGACTAGCTAGCCTCGTAGGGATTAACAACTGGAATAGTTTACAACCGTTAACTGGGACAAACCCTACCAATACTTGCTTTTCAATACCATTAGGTACTTCGTGTCATTTACAGCTGGAGTACAACTGCTTTCCAGGTCTTACGTGGTTTGATTAAACATATAATTTCTACAATATAGAGAAGCTAAATGTGTGCCGTAGGATAACGTGCAGACAGGCAGGACCTCTCTCCTAGGGAGGAGA
>NW_011356916.1:5442-6470 GCF_000735185.1 Notothenia coriiceps
TGCACCTGTTGTACGTCGAGGTTAGTTGAGGACAAAGACTTTAGTATTTGATCAATCAATGTTCAATCAATGTTTATTTATATAGCCCAATATCACAAATGTTACATTTGTCTCAGTGGACTTCACAGTTTGTACAGAATATCAGTATGACAATATGACACCCTCTGTCCTTAGACACTCACATCATACAAGGAAAACCTTCCAGAGAAAACCCACAGTTTAAAGGGGAACATGGGAGAAACCTCAGGAGAGCAACAGAGGAGGGATCCCTCTCCCAGGACGGACAGACGTGCAATAGATGCCGTGTGTAAATTGATCTAGACAAAACAAGAACAAGACGATTCAAGATTCAAATGTTTCATGTCATATCAAGAATAAGGCTAGTCTCAAATCAAGTGCTTGTTATGCCTGGGATTGTTTATTGTATGAACTTTTGGAGGCCTGCATATTTTAAACTATTCAGTATTTCACAATAAAACCAGAAAAATAAATAACCAGTATTAGAAAAAAATGGAAGGTTATTCTAATTGAGAGTGAACCGAGTTTAGATCACATATATGACCTCTGATTATCACGCTGCTCCTGTGTGAGTGATGTCTCCCTTAACACTTTAAAACATTCAGCTTTGTGTAACAGCTGGCATTTCACTACAGTGAATCTGCAAACACTAAAGAAAAAGTTGAAAATGATCATTTTCTATGTGATGAAATTGCTTTCTCTTTATTTTGAGGGTGACATTTTCGTCCTCATGCATCATTTATATGCCCCCTGGAAAACAGGATGGGAAAAAGGAGACGGATGAGATGAAATTATAAAATAGCAGCCCCGTTTGGATTAAAGTGTGTGTTTGTGCGTGTGTGTATGTGCAGATAGGTACCACTGCTGTCTGGTTTTATCTGTCTTGATCTGTGCATAAAGGTGTGTGTGTGTGTGTGTGTGTGTGTGTGTGTGTGTGTGTGTGTGTGTGTGTGTGTGTGTGTGTGTGTGTGTGTGTGTGTGTCGTGTGTGTGTAGTGTGTGTGTGTGTGT
>NW_011356917.1:0-212 GCF_000735185.1 Notothenia coriiceps
TGTTGGGGACTGGCTTCAGTAGACTGAAGCCTTCAGAGTAAATCGCCAGAACGCCGACACCTCCTCATCTCCACCGCTCCCATGTTTTATTTTGTGTTGCCATAAGTTAGTCTTTCTCCGTTGGTGCGCTGGGCTAATGCTAATAATGCTAATGCAAGCAAATACAATGGCGGCTTCACAAAAATTTTCAGAGGTTTACGGGGCGGGGTTTG
>NW_011356917.1:252-2058 GCF_000735185.1 Notothenia coriiceps
TCAGAGTTTTACGGGGCGTGGTTTGCAATTCGCCCAAACAATCGAAATTGGTACTTTGTTCTCCCCAGGAGAGTACCACATCTCTAGCAGGCACTAAAAATGGGGGTCAAAATTCTCGGAACTAAGTTCTCTTTTTGGTGTGAACGCAAAATTCCAGGCACCAATGGAACTAAACGGGAAAAAGTACTCCAGTGTGAACGCGCCTAATGACTCTAAATAATAATGATCACGCCATCAAACACAGATTCAATCTAAAGGAACCAGCCTGTTTGGAAAATGTAAGAAGTAGAAAGTACAGGTATTTGTGTTCAACATGTAAGAAGTCAAAGTAATAAGTAGTGGAGTAAAGTACTGATACCAGAAACATGTACGTAAGTACAGTAACAAAGTATTTGTACTCCACTACTTCCACCTCTAATGTTTACTTAATGAAAGTTCATTACCTGTGACCTGGGGAACATAGGGGATGGAGAGTCTCTCAGCGTTGTACCCCGGTCCGGCTAAACACTCGCTCATATCGACGGTCTGGAAGTAGAGAAGTCTGTCCTCTTTATCTAGAGACTCAGGGAGACTGGGGACAACGAGAGAGAGGGAGGGAAATCAAAACCTGCATTTCTAATGTAACGAAATCGACAGTTACGATTACTATTTTTGCGTTGAGGTTTTACTTTAGGGGACGTTTTCCCACGGCCCTGAATCCCAGTTTCTATTTCATATGATATCACTTCTACTGATTGCATGTGTAGCTTAATGTCATGACTGCGGACAACTTAGATGTTATTTGCATTATTGCACTTGGATATCGGAGGGTAACGTAATGAAAAGTCCTTTATGTTCTTTAAATGTGATGAAATTCAACTAAATCAATCAGATCTTTTCTGTTTCTGAAAGAAAACCTGTGGGTACGTACGGACACTTGTCTTTGAAGACGTGCTCTGGCAGGAGGAACGGAGCGTCCAAGGTCCTCAGCTCAATCACCTGCAGAGCCATCGACAGAGAAATCACAATGACGATACAAGCCAAAAACTGTGTTGCATCGAAAGAGTGTGTGTCAGTGTGAGGTCAGACCTGAAGGAGTGTGTGTCAGTGTGAGGTCAGGCCTGAAGGAGTGTGTGTCAGTGTGAGGTCAGACCTGAAGGAGTGTGTGTGTGTGAGGTCAGACCTGAAGGAGTGTGTGTCAGTGTGAGGTCAGGTCTGAAGGAGTGTGTGTCAGTGTGAGGTCAGACCTGAAGGAGTGTGTGTGAGTGTGAGGTCAGACCTGAAGGAGTGTGTGTGAGTGTGAGGTCAGACCTGAAGGAGTGTGTGTCAGTGTGAGGTCAGACCTGAAGGATGTGTGTGTGAGGTCAGGTCTGAAGGAGTGTGTGTGTGTGAGGTCAGGTCTGAAGGAGTGTGTGTCAGTGTGAGGACCTGAAGGAGTGTGTGTCAGTGTGAGGTCGCTGAAGGGTGTGTGTGTGTGAGGTCAGCCTGAAGGTGTGTGTGTGTGTGTGTGTAGTGTGAGGTCAGACCTGAAGGAGTGTGTGTCAGTGTGAGGTCAGACCTGAAGGAGTGTGTGTCAGTGTGAGGTCAGACCTGAAGGAGTGTGTGTCAGTGTGAGGTCAGGTCTGAAGGAGTGTGTGTGTGTGAGGTCAGACCTGAAGGAGTGTGTGTGGTGTGAGGCAGCTGAAGGTGTGTGTGTGAGGTCAGACCTGAAGGTGTGTGTGTGTGAGGTCAGGTCTGAAGGTGTGTGGGTCAGTGTGAGGTCAGACCTGAAGGTGTGTGTGTCAGTGTGAGGTCTCAGGTCTGAAGGAGTGTGTGTCAGTGTGAGGT
>NW_011356918.1:0-3990 GCF_000735185.1 Notothenia coriiceps
CCATGGTGTGGACAGACACTATCCGGTGAATATTGCGTGTGGACGGAAGCTTTTTTGCAATTGCGTTTGCGTTAATCCTATGCGTTTAGTCGTATGCGTCCTCGTGGGACCAGGGCCTTAATAACTACTGTTTCTATTAAAGCGATATAAACAGTCATGGCCACAGCAGTACAGTGTGAGTAATCCCAGATGCCCAGTTTAAGCTTGGCCTTGTATGTGTCTCCAGGCCAGGGCAGGGCTTGCACTCTGGCTCCTATGAAGGACTCATTCTGCAGTGCAAGGAGACAGCAGTGGTGAGGTCCTTATCACACTGAGCCTCTGCTCCGCTCCATCCGGACCCCTCATTTTTACTCAGGCTGGACAGACAGGACAACAAGTCCAAATCAAAAACAACACAGGGTGTCCGCTTATATAATAATATCATACACTATTTAATTCTGACAACAGGATACAATTATAAAAATATGATATTTACATTAATGTAATGATCCCCTGTCTGTCCAGTGGCTGTTATTGGCTGACAAGTGTGTGTGTGTGTGTGTGTGTGTGTGTGTGTGTGTGTGTGTGTGTGTGTGTGTGTGTGTGTGTGTGTGTGTGTGTGTGTGTGTGTGTGTGTGTGTGTGCGCGTGCGTGCGTGCGTGCGATTTGGAGTAGACTAGGACTTTTTTGTCAAAATCTTTTTCTGGTTATGGTCTTATACTTGTACATAGCAAATACAACTTTAGAGCAGACCTAACATTACCTAAATAGTATAATTAAACAATAAAGAAGGGGTTGTAGATCAAACTTAAAGATTTATAAACATCTATTTTTGTGGCTTTAAATCTTAAATATTCATTCTGCTCATCCTAAAGTTAAACAGTTGCCAATTCGCTTAATACTGCATAGTATAAGACCATTCCATAATGGCAGCTGGTTCAAGCTGGTCCAACTTCCTTTGGTTTAATCAGGGAATATATATATTTTTCACAATGATTTTGAGGTTTCATGCATTTCTTTCTTTCTTTGTCTTTTTCTCCCTACCCTTCTCTTTCTGTATACATGCTTTTATCTTCCCCCTCCCTGTGACTTCTTGCCTTCTCTGTCTCTTTCCGCATCCACCTTCTCTCCTCAGCTTCAGTAGGGAGGAGGGAGTTCAGAGCTTGTGCGGCAGTGGAGGAGTGCTCCTCTCTTGCACTGACAAGCTGAACAGACGCACTGTGTTGGTTCGACCCGTCAGCAAGCAAGAATCTTTCAGCCACTTCTCTGGCTTTTTCCCTCCTGTAAGAATGTAGCCCTTCTCCTTTTTAGTTGACTCTGCTTAAACTCCATTAACTGGCTAAAATAATTATATGTGCTTCTCAGAGAGGTTTCGGAAGCCAGTTATTTTACTTGGTTTAAACAATTAGGATTTTGCTGTGGAATGTTTTAATTATATTATTTGTAAAATCACAAATTAAACAGTCATACATACATACTGCTGCAAAGGACACAACCTAAACGGGTTATAACTATATCTCACACTTCTAAATTTGAATAGAGCATTCCAAAAGGGTGCAGATTTTATGATAATTTCCAGTTGATAAATGACTTTACCAACATTTAACTGTTACCGGATGTTTTTGCAGACTTTCTTTTAATCATGCAACAGTTGGAGATGATTTGCTTGTACTGAATGGGTAGTTAAGTGATTATCCCCCTCTTATTGCTTCTCAAATCAAACATAAGATTGGTAATCTTGCTAATCAGATCAATCTGAAGTAATTCAGCCGCAGGTTTCACTATATATATATATATATATACACATATATACATTGCTTTTCATAGAGTTGGCTGATTTCAGGATCCAATCTTAATAGTCGAATATAAATAGATTTGCTCTTGAACGCTTTTTTAGCTAGTAGCTTCAGCTTGAGATGTTTATCAAAACACAGACGGTTGTTTTTTGTTGTTGAGGTTAAGTGTTTTCCTTTAAAGTAAATGCCATGAGGCCCAATTTTTGGAATAAAGATTATAAATCAGCCATTATTAACCAAAATAAGTTTTGATCCAACAGTATAAATCTAGAGTGAAGTTATTTTTTAGAGGATTTACCCCTATCAAATAAATCAGCTGAGAAAGAACAGCATAGTGTTTGTGTCTGCTATCGCTCTGTGTAATGACAACTATCATCAGTGCTATTTGTCTGTCTGACCGCTGGCCAGACTGCAGCCAAGGTCCTGGAGGTCTCTCACCAGCAGCACGGCTTCCTGTCCATCACCTACACCCAGGCTGTCACCAAAAATGTCCGTCACAAACTCACAACCCGGCCGGAGAGACCCCCACGTAGCGGTGCTACCACCAGCAGTCAGCGGCTGACCTCAGACCCCCTGGCAGACAGCTCCCCCCAGTACCTGAGAGAGATCCTGCTGACGGCTCAGCCCTTCGACGTGGTGCTGTCCTGCCCCTTGCTGGCTACTGTAGCGGGGGTGTTCCAGGTACACACACATTGTATTGTCAGTTCCTATTACTGTGTGCTATGCAGGCTTGAGCCTTGTCATCCACATATATGTTTTTTCATTTTTCAAGTGTGCATGAATAAATGTCAATATTTAAATACATTTTGGATAATAATTGCAGTCATTTGGTCAATCTTGTAATATACAGCAAGTTAGTTTAAAGTCTCAGTCAACAATTATATGCAATTTAAAGGTGACTCCTTCATTTATTAATTTGTTTTGTAATTTCACAGCCATTAAGACAACAAAACGTAGTGATAAGATGTTTTGTATTTCATAATTAAATATATTTTACTGGATGTCTTTTCAGGTTACGGTGCCAAGACGCTACAGAGAGCGTGGAAAGACAGCTGGTCAACCAATGAGAATCCACACTCTGACCTCTCGGAGTTTACCCCTGATGTACATCAACACCAGCGTGATCAGGGTCTTCTGTCCCAGTGCACGAGAAAAACTCACAGCATCAGGTTAGAGAACTACTTTTCTCTTTTGAAAGCACATTTGTGTTTTCAAACGGAAAACAACAGGCTATGATTTAGATTATGTAAGTCTGTGGTGCGTGTATGAAAGTCTCTGTCATGGCCGCCCAGACAAAGCAAAGACACCACATTAGACAGTTGCAAAGACAAATAGTTGTAGTTTCAACGAACCAACCACAGTTATTTACACTCCTGCAAATATAATGTAATGCCATATTGTCATAGATCGATGTTATGTCTGCTGGTAGTAATGACTTATAGTGGTAAGAGAGAGTGTGTGTGTGTGTGTGTGTGTGTGTGTGTGTGTGTGTGTGTGTGTGTGTGTGTGTGTGTGTGTGTGTGTGTGTGTGTGTGTGTGTGTGTGTGTGTGTGTGTGTGTGTGATCATCATGCCTGTGTGTGAGGAGGAAAGTTTGTGAGGAAGCTGCAGGGACATTGTGTGCCTCCATTGCATGAGTATGAACTGCTGGATGACTCCCGAAATTAAGAAACATAATAATAATTGCGGGATTAAATGCCAGAATGTAACACCTCTTAATCAAAGTTTGTCGTGCATCATACACCATAGATATTTCTGGCTCTGTGAAGCCAATGTTACCCCAGTCTGCAACAGCTCTGCGTAATTTGCATCCATCTGAAGTGTAAACTTGACGCGGTCTCCTGCGATTCCTGTGATCACAACACCGCAGTTATATGTTAAAGTTAGCTCAGCTGCCATGAAGGCCGCCTGCTGAGAAGCTATGGTTAAGATGTCAGTGTCTTCACACATTAAAGTGTTTAAATTAACATGAACAAAGAAAGCTTTGAGAAGTTTATTTTCGATAACATGTAGCGGGAAGTGCTAATGGCCCATTGTTACAATACAGAAGCCATTGGTGTGTTATTTGACTGAAGTTGTCGCCTGGATGTAAAGCACAAGAAAAGCTATTCTTAACGCATTTGATGACAGATTAAAAGACATTTTTGAAGATATTTTTGTAAAGTTCTACAAGGCAGAAGATGTTCTCTTCGTCCAGTTTTTGTCCAATTTCAAGA
>NW_011356919.1:0-7547 GCF_000735185.1 Notothenia coriiceps
AACCCCCTACCCCCTCCCCCCACACACACAAAATGACACGGTAACGTTGTGATTCACCTCAATTAATGATAACTACGGAGCTTGCTAACAGCAAGGCACAAGGCTACTTCACTAATTTAGCTAGCTAATGTAAGATACAAATGCTGTTGAGCCCTCACTGCTTGTAAAATAAAGAGCACAAACTGACTACTTACCCGAGCCCCACTGTTCTCCGTCATTTTTCTCGCTGGTTGTTGTGACCACATGACTGACAAAGCCGTGCTCTGATATGCCAGAAGTCGGTTTGATTGCATTCGGGCTCGATTGCTTATCCTGTCTGAGTAGCCCGGATGATGCTGCATCGCAATTTTGGACATCAAATTTTATAAACCGACATTTTTGATGTCGAATTTTTTAACACCGAAATTGTGCATTCAAATTTTTTTCACCTGAATTTTTAGGATCTGAATTTGAACATTCACATTTTTTTAACTTGAATTTTTACATTTTTATTTAACAGAGGTAAATTCGGAGCAAAAAAAATTCAGATACATGATTTTCAAAGTAATTATTTTCAATGCTATAAATTCGGTGTCTAATAAAATTCAAACACTTCTGTCTCTTGTTTGCTTCCATACATATCATCATTCACTGTCACTGTCTATAGCATTCCTTCATACTGTATACTTTATATAGACATGTTTAACCACATCCCATAAAGTATATCCTTTCAGTATTCTTTTCTTTGCACTTAATATAGAAATGCCATTTTTGTTGTCAGTCATTCGTGCATTTTTTTTAAAGAAATACAACTTAGATATGTACATCTATTTTCACGCTACTTGTGTACATAAAAGTATTGTGTATTAATTACCTTTATTTGCAATGTGTACATTGAGTACATTGAAAAGACAAATGCAAATGTTTTGTATGTGTTCACAAACTTGGCCTGATTCTGATAATTTCAGTTCCAGTTTACTGTATTGCTTCCCAGACAACCGTATTCCTTAATGCTGTAAAAGCGATGTATTACTTATGCTAAGGAGTGAATATCTTAGGTCATAAGAATTTGATTTGTACAAAGTCCTGCTAATTCCTGCAATATGTTAAATTCCTATTACAGTACAGTGGCCAATACAATGTATATATGGCCACTGTTCGGAGTATTATATCCAGTTCCATATATCATTGTATGAGTTCTTCATTTAAATGATGGAGATTGACAGTGAATGAGTGCATTTAATTTACAAGTTATGCTCTTATTTCCCATTGGATCACAACAGCAGTGACAGTGGGATGAGAAACATAGGTACATAATTAGTTGCCGAAGTATAAATTTACCTAGCCATAGTTATTTGCCTTCGTAACCTTAACCCTTCCATAGATGCAATGAATAGATATTTCAAAATTGTGCCACAGATCTCAGAAACGTAGCCTTCTTTTCTATTGAATGGGTTGCATTTAGAGGCAACACTACAACATTGATAATGCAATTTAAACTGAGCTCTCTAAGATGCAGCAAGCTGACTTTTCCTCCCCCTCCTCCAAAACAAGCTTCTGCAAACAAGTGATACTGTGACACTGTGATTGCAGATCCTGATGAGAAGAAGCCTTCTGCTGCACTAACCCCAAATTACAGCGCAGTGCATGATGGAAAGGTCAATTTTACAGCAGTGCTGCAGCCATCTGACACCTTCACTCCCAGGGTGTGTGGGTGTGTGTGTGTGTGTGTGTGTGTGTGTGTGTGTGTGTGTGTGTGTGTGTGTGTGTGTGTGTGTGTGTGTGTGTGTGTGTGTGTGTGTGTGTGTGTGTGTGTGTGTGTGTGTGTGTGTGTGTGTGTGTGTGTGTGTGTGAGACAGTAAAGCAGTGTGGGGGTAATAGCTAGTAATGTAGTAAGGATGACTGCATCAGTGGTTGTGTTTCCTTATATGGAGTAACCCTGTTACTAATAATAATTACTAATAATTTCTCATATTAATGGATTAACATGAACCTGCAACATATAATACATCTCCGTGTTATCACTAATAAACCAGGAAGCAGAACAATATTGCCTCTTTATAGACCAATAGGGTGGTGCAGTGAGGATGTATTTTTGTTAGCACTAGAAGCAGTTGAAGTGTTAAGAAGAGGATTAGGGCCTAATTAAAGTCTGAGATTAAAGTCAGAATTCTGCCATTTTCATGACACATAGAAGCTTCGTACAACAACATGTGAAAATGTCTTCAGCTTGTGTACACCACAGATGTATATACACGCTTCTTAACCAAAGAAACTTTAAAAAAACATTGACTATAGAGAGGGCAACCAAAAGTGGTAAAAGGCTAAATAATTTTCCGCGTTTTAGGACTCATTCCTGCACCACTCTTTTACAGCTAGCTATAAAAAAACGGGAAATAAATTATGATCCACGTTGCCACAGTCTTTAAAGTTTGACAAGACAATGCTATTCCAAGTGAAGCAGGAAGATATTTCCATGCCAAAGTAACATATTTATATTCAGTATATGGGAGTGAGCCCATCTTAACCAGGATTCTCATTAAATGTGAATGAGCTTACACAAGTTTTTCTTATCCATTTATGATGTAAACATGTCAACCCCAAACCAGATTACGGAGGAGCGATGTTAGGGGTGTCCTGCTGCAGCAGAGGGCTGCGGGGTTGACTGGGGGTTCTCATGACTATTGAAGGCCTGCCAGTGTGAGGACAGAACGAGGAGAGCAATTCATTCACAATGAATGCTCTTTAACTATAATGGATGACACAGGATGCAGTTTGAGGTGGAATGATACCCTCAGGTGAAGTAGAAGTCATACACTGCAATACAAAATGAAAAAAAAGAAAACACTATCACATTGTTTTGGTGTCCAGCTGAATGACTTGTATACTTAATGATGTGTTCTGACTCTGCAAAATAATAAGGGGTCATGCCATTTTTTATTGGAAACACAGTAGCTTAGGGGAGAACCAGAATCAGCCAAGCTTAGATCAGTGCGCAACCTCTATTTTTTTAATAACAATATATGTTTTACAGATATAACTGCACTCTAATTGTAAGGGACAGTGTTATGTTTAAAAGGCTCCAAAGAGCCCCAGAGGGATTATTCTCCATATCCGTTAATACGGTTGGTAATGTCCCTTAAAAGTAACCAGTAATCGGGATACAAAAAAAGCGTAATACGATTACTGCAACAGTTCTAAAAAATGGGGATTAATTGCCGGATTACAATGTTAAAATATATTTTAAAATACAGATCTGTATATAGGGAGACGTACTGCATGAATTTTCTTTATGGTATTAATTTAAGCTGCTTTCATTCTTCTTATTTTAAATGGAGTAGGTGGACAACTGATTTATTAAACCAAAATACTGTGTTTTCTGTAGGCTTTGCCTGCTTTTCTATGGTTACATGTTTCTGTACCCTTACATAAAACACTTGAGTAAAAACAATCTTTGAAAATACCTATTTATATTTATTTTCTCTTGTATGTATTTGCATTGCATTTGATATTCAGGTAATCCTAAAGTAACACAGTAATCAGGTTACTTTTATAGATTTACTTATTACTGAATTAATTGAATACATTATTGAAGTAACCCTCTAAACCCTGGACAAAGGTTCATTCAATACCCCACAGTGTTTGATGTTAATACGCTTTGATAGCCATTGTTTTATTACTTATATAGCGACAAACACTTACAGTTATGAAATGTTTTATTTGCAGAGTTTTTCTTTATTGAGCGCTTTACTCTTTGAGTAACAATGTGCATGTTTTGGCAAGTTGGTGAATATCTTTCTTCATTTACATGTGTTTGGCACAACAAGTCCTCCAACTCATACGACCAACGCTCGTTACCAAAAGTGCAATAAGAGTTTAGCATGTAAGGGCGGTAACACGAGCAATTTGTCTAAACATTTAGCAAAAGTGCACCACATTCAGACGGAGAAATGCACCATTTTCAACTGTCTTTCTCGTAGCTCTGTAACCCCATCCACGAGTAACGGTTCCACGTCAGGTGTTATGTATGCTAGCAGCAACACATGGAGTTAACTACATTATACAAACATGGGTTAATGATTAGAGGAAACTGAGTTATTTATTTAGTTAAAGTTTCAGCTATTCTGTTTACAATTCTGTCATCAGATTATTGAATACGATTTGTTAAAACATTGTTGTTTCTTTTGATGTGAAACATTATGTATTTAATTTATATAAAAAGCAATGTTAGTTTTGTTCACAATTTGTTTAGTTAGTTTACCTTATTTTTTTCCCCAAAAGAACCGATAAGAGTACCGTTAAAAGACCGGACCGATAAGCGGTATCGATAAAAGTAGTAGTACAGTTAAAACCTTAACGATACCCATCCCTAGTTGACACACATTTAAGAGACAGATTATCTAATCGATAGATTTAATTATGATCGATAGATTTATGATTATAAAATGATAAAAGTAGGGTAGACATGTGGAGATTATCCTGCTGAACAAAACGTGATCCGTCTCTTAGATGTGTGTAAACCACAGACCTTATTTCCAGCTATTTTCCAAAATCCTGTGGAGAATTTGCATTACTTTTGGTCGAAGGAACCGGAAGGAGTTTACTTCCGGGTTTTAGGACGCGTCACTGTTGCACGCTATTAAGTTGTGAAATACATGTATTGTGTAATTACCAACCAAAGTGTGTGTCTTCATTCATAAAATCCTTCTTACAAAATTAGAACTGACTATAAATGAATTATAACATATATAATGAGTTCAGATATTTATAGTATAATGAAGTAAATGTTTAGTTTGCTCCACCTACATCAAACGAAATAAAATAACCAATGCAATATTTCATAATTTATTACAATATGCAAGTATTACTATGAAACGGACCGAACATGCATTACATTTTGTCGAGTTATTACATGAATTGTCGTTATACCTCCCCTTCCCCTACATGATCTGAAACTCTACGTCTTTGTCTTCCATCCCCATGTCCTTATTTCCCAGATGTACGAGGAAGCAGAGGGGATCCTGATGAAGATACCAAAACCTGTTGAAGAGGACGAAGACGCTCCTGCAGAATCCTGATCCTCCTCCTCCTCCTCTTCCTCATGTGTCCCCTGCCACCCTACCAACATGAACAAATGGACTGACAGAGTATAATATGTAACGTTAGGAAGGCGTCTGGAATGTTTCTGTTACTCGGACCGAGTACCATAGCCAAGGAAGAAGAGGAAGTGGTCATCGCTCGCCTTTCTTGGAAACGAAGGATGTCGATATCTGTAAACACAATTTAACCCGACACGCTGTTTAAGACTTTTTTTAACAGGAAAAAGGGGGGAGCAGTTTTACCAAATACTGTTTTCAGAAGGGTCGGCAATCTTGAGCAACACTCACAATAATACATCAACATAATGCTAAAGGACGCGCTGGATCATTAGGACAAAGACTCTCGTTGTGTTTTTAAAGAAGAAAAAAAAGTATCTTTCCGGAGATAGTGTTTTTTCCTGTAATGAATTGAATAAGGCATGTTGTTGTGTCTACCCAGTGATTCCTCTCAGTCCCCCCCCCCCCCGTTATTTTCTCCTTATGAAACAAAACACTACAGAAGGGTCCTGCTGTTTTTCAAACTCATGTGGAGCCTTCCTGGTTCATATCTCACCCCGACTTGTGATCTGTTCGCCCCACATAACCTGCTTCTCCTTCCTCACCTCTTCCTACAACCTGTAGCCTCTCGTCAGCACAGAAAGCCAATTACTTTTCTATGACTTGTATCTCAGACAATCAAACATCATTAGTATTGTATTTTCTAAAGCACTATATAAGTACACAAGGAGAATAGCATGTGATTTAATGCTAGATTATTCCATCCTTTACTTGCTTAGGACCTTTTTAATGTTTTTCTTCAGCTCCTCAGGAGGTGGGCTAATCTTGTGGAAAGATTATAAGTTATTTCTAGATTGATTCATTACAGATTTAGTACCAAATCTCTGCTTCTTACCTCTGTGCTTCACCTCCACTGCATGTGCAACAAGCATGGCAAAGTTGTAACGTCACCTTAACGTGTTTCTTGCTTGTAACTTAAAAATAATAATAATAATAATAGATTGCCATTACATGCTGCCATCACATTGTTGGAATATAATGACCCCTGAATCTGTTTCCACAATGCAATATCACTGTCTGTCATTGGCTGAGATGGAGGAGGGGGAGTGTGATGACTTAAGGATTTGTAAAAGGTTTCCAGGGAAACTGGGGATCTCTGTTTCCATTGGCTTGTTTTTGCTATAATGCTGCTACACAAATGGACTCATAGAAAGATGATTCATAGATCAGCTGAGTGATGTCAGATCCGATCTATTTATTATACGTCTGTACCATAGAGTGAGCTCGACCAGAGAAGAAAAAAAAAGTTATTTATATTTTTTCCTCAAGACTGTATTATAATTTAAAAAGATGTTTCTCTTCTTTTGTTTGTTGCCTGAATCGTGGTTTCCCTTGTAAAATGTGTACAGTATGTTTTTGGGGGCATTGATGACCTAAAGAAACATACAATCCTATCAAAGGGATGCATTGTTAATAAAACAAAATTTGAAATACCCAAAACGTTTGATGCTTCTTCATTTATTTAAAGGGGACCTATCATGCAAAATGCACTTTTGTACGTCTTTTATACATGAATATGTGTCCCCGGTGTTCCAGGGAACTCACCAACTGTCAGAAAACACAACCCTCTCTATTTTCCTCCATACCCAAATCTCTAAAAAAGGGGCTGCAACGGATCTGATGCAGACTGATCCAGATTTGAACACTTTTATCTCGTCACAGAAGTTGCGCTACGGCTATTGGGCCAACTCCACCAATCAGGAGGAGACAGCCACGGACATTGCCGTTTGAAAGCGCTGGAGACGCTGTAGTACATATTTCAGACCACCAGATGGTGCTGTTCTCACTGAATCCGAGCATGAAAGGCAGTGATAAATTGAGCGAAAAATGAGGAATGGGTCAAATGTATGGGAATGGGTCAAATCTGTTTGATATTTTGAAAAATAAAAAGTATAAATATGCCTTATATAGGTATGGTCCTACAATATATTATTCAAAATTAGCATGATAGGTCCACTTTAAATGTTTTATTTGTCAATTATTTCTGAGTTTTACTAATGTTTCAGTTATGACAATGAAGAATCGCTGATCAATCATCAATCCATGTTTATTTATATAGCCCCATATCACAAATGTTACATTTGTCTCAGTGGACTTTACAGTTTGTACAGGATATCAGTATGACAATATGACACCCTCTGTCCTTAGTCACATCGTACAAGGAAAGATTTCCAAATAATGAATGGGGAAAATGGAGAGCAACAGAGGAGGGATCCCTCTCCCAGGACGGACAGACGTGCAATAGATGCCGTGTGTAAATTGAAAAGATAATACACTTACAACATAGGTAGTCCAATGCATGTGTCTATAATAAGAAGATGAATCCACGACGATGTCAACAATCCTGTGGGAGCCATCAGGGAAGTAGTATGGTGAGAGTCTGGCAGGACAGCAGAGACCGGTTCAGCCTGT
>NW_011356920.1:0-6293 GCF_000735185.1 Notothenia coriiceps
CACTGCGTTACAATAGTTACTGCCCCAGCTACTAAACTGTAATGGAAACGCAGTATAAAGTAAGCCAGTCCTAACGAGGCCTAACTATACAGTACTAAGCCGAGCGAGGCCCTGCTGTGGAAATGCGCCATAAGAGACCATTCATTTGGGCTTTGGAGAGATGTCGTCAGGAGTAGAATAGAAATGATCCTTTTACTCAAACGCCTGTAAAATCAGATTATTTCCAGAGCTGTTTGATATTTGATATTTAATATTTGATATTATACTTCAAGGCCCCTTTACAGATATGAGTTCACCTGTAGCTGCAGTTCATTATAAAACAGTCAGTTTAAATATAGATTGTAAAGAAATGATGTTTGGTAAGATTATTATATTCAACACAAACCGCCTATCTAGAGTTTACAATGATTACTTTATATATTGTATATGTGTTTTATTAAAATACTACAATTATTCTACACTTATTATTATAATGTATTCGTTATGTATTATTTGTTTATTTTATTTTAATTACATTTGTTTTTTAATTTTGTTTTTCTCATGTATTTCTCTTCCTGTCCTGCAGGTGGAGCTGTTTCTCCACTTTAGAGTCTCACAGCTTGCAGAGGGATTGCGTCAGAGGGTGATGAAACATGTTGAACACACACACACACACACACACACACACACACACACACACACACACACACACACACACACACACACACACACACACACACACACACACACACACACACACACACACACACACACACACACACACACACACACACACACACACACACACACACACACACACACACACACACACACCGAGTGTTTCAGACAAGCCCTTGATCACGTCTCGCTCTTGAGAAAAAAGAAAAAAAATCCCGGTGAAGATATTTCTTTAATTTCTTTCCTCGTTGTCATTTCCTGTCTCGTTGATGGCGGCTGACAGAACTGGGACTGCAGAGGAGGCCGAGCTCCTTCCAGTCTAAACTCTGATGTACCATCTCATTATTTCCAGACTGTCTCTTGAAACGCTGCCTTTAAGATTCACTAAAGAGCAGCTCTGAGACTCTGCAGTCCTTCAGGATTAACAGGAGAGCAAAGAGCCACCGGAGGATTGGTAATGATGGTTCCTGAAAGCTGTGGAGCTCAATCAGCTTCACTGTGAGAACGTATCGGAAAATAAACGTTATAAAGACTTATCAGGACACAAAATGGCTGCTGCACATCTCACTGTTGTTGAGCAGCCGGCAGATATGACTGTGAACTCCTACCGAGGTTCACACTGATCTGTATTTGCTTCAGGAAATTCCAACGGTTAATAATTGATTGGTACAATATCCGAAATGCTTCCACAGAAGTGAAGAGATCATGAGACAGGAATGCCAAGTATTTCTTTGTTTCCTCATGAATCTGTGTAGCCGCTGTGTAAACTCACACGGTAAACAAGCCTGAAGCCAGTCATTATTTAACCGAACCCACAAGTCATATCTCTGTAAAAGTGTTACTGTATGGAGAGGGGAGTTGTTGACACAGCGGGGAAAACCCTTATCAATACTGTGTGTATAATCTGTTCCTGTTTCAAAGCAATTACCTCGCAGTCACAGGTGTCGCTATCTAAATCTGAAATGAAATTGTTTAGCTATTGAAATCTCAAACTATTGAAATGTTTGCTCTGCACTGTGAGACATGTCTCCTCCACAGAGAAGAGGACAGGTTGGGGGAAGAAGTAACGGTTCTTTATCTCCCCTCGCCAAATGAGTTTCAAACCCACAAGGACGACCGAGTTGTGACAGTTTGAGAGTTTGAGTGTTAATTATTTGTATTTATTTAGGGGTGCCAGCCAGGTGTCCCTCCTGGCATTCAAGATTGATCAGTCATGTTTAGTTTCAGTAGCATTTTCCTTTTTTAAATGTTTAAATCAGGGGTGTCCAAACTACTAATTCAAAAAGTATAATGAACTTCTGCTTGTCTTATATTGTTCTTCTTAAATATATGTTCAAATATATTACACAGTATTCATGTGTTAATGACTCCAATGTTCAAATAAATCCAGTCTATTAAAGTTGAAAACATGTTCTAACAAATCTAAGTTGATAAGAAAAAAGCCCAATAACACATTTACATAACAACCTTGAAATAGACCCTCCATATTTCCTCTTATTAGAATCAATCTGAAGCTTCTGTCTTAAGCAATGAGCTGCCAACAGAATAAATGAAACCATATGGAGAGCTGTTTTTCTCTTACAGCATTTTCAATTATCAAGAATAATGTACCTACATTTGATTTTTCCAACTTATAACTGAACTTACGAGGCGATGTACCTCAAGGGAGCCCTTCGTATATCTTTCTGTACACACAGAAAGATATACGAAGGGCTCTCGGTGAAAAAAGTTTGGACACCCCTGGTTTAATTCAACCATGGCAGAGTGGATTTGGAGATTCAGCTTCGGAGAGCAAAGCTGAGATTGCTGAGTTCATCCACCCCCTCATATCAGAGAGCGTTGTCTCTTTCGGTTTGAGCAGTAATGTCCTGGAAGACGATGTGCGATGTGACAGATGGAGCTCATGGTGAAAGAGCCGAGGACATGTTGCACCGCCGTCAAACCTCGAGGACACGAGGAGGGTCAGACGCAACTTTCATTTTCATGTTGATGCAGTCTGGCTGCAGAAACTCTTTCTCCGGGTCAAAGACACGAGTTAAGCACTTGTTAAACCGCGTTAGCGCTCGTGTTGAAGCGAGACACGTCGTCAGGTCTTGCTCTGCAGATATCTTTCTTTAACTATTTAAAAGGTACACTCAGATATTTTTAGAATGAATCCAAATTCATGATACACTGAGGTTTCTCTTGATGCTTGGGAACGTTACACTAGTAATGAATCTGAGGCTGTGTAGGCATGCTTGCCAACCTTGAGACCTCAGAAATCGGGAGCATTTCAGAACCACCGCGGGGGGGGGGATCACCGGAGATGTTAGGTTAACATTAAGATGCTTATTGTAGTTCTAAGTGCACTGCCTTGCGGCCTGTAGCACCATCCTTGATGGAGCATATGTGTGGGCTGGAGGAAAGGAGTGAGCAGAGGGTGGAGTTGTCGATTCTTGTTCTGTTTTCTGTGACTATCTTCTTCACCCTCTCAGTTGCGCGCGCTACTAAAGAGACGTGTTACCATGGAAACCAAACAATGGTGTAGCTGTATTAAAGTCCGAGTGGAAACAGTCGTGAGTAAATCAGATTTTGTCAGAAATGCGGGAGAAATATGACCCCGGGTGGAAACCGGGAGAGGGCAATGAAATCGGGAGTCTCCCGCGAAAATCGGGAGGGTTGGCAAGTATGTGTGTAGGTCTTTTTTTGGCCACTAGGTGGCAGAACACAAAAAACATCATTGTTACACAGACTCTTTACAAAACATTTCTTCTCACTGTGTAGTTACGACTTTATATACATGAGATAATATACATGCCATCATTTTAATGCCATTGTCCTTCCCTTTTTTCTATGTGTCTGAGTGTATTCTAGGACTTTTGTTAATTATTATTGGCTAAATATGATTTTTCCAATAGGCAATTTATTTATTTTTAGGTTATTTAATTCTCAAAATTAGACAGAATAGAAAGGACATAAACCTTGGTGGATTTTTTTAATAAACTGCACATTAATGTCCTTACTTGTATCTGGCTCTGGCATGTTTTGGAACGTTTGATTCCCTACCATAATACAGCCATGTTGAAAGTAATTTTGTTCGTGGTTTTTGTTCCTTTTTACAGTGTATTTTACAACTCACACATATTCAAGACATAATGTGTATCAATGATATCCTATGATAATGATAACATGCAAAAGAAATACTTAATATAGGCAGAAAAGGTGTTTGTTTCGAATGTTATGCTGTTCTTTTAAACAGTTTTCATTGCAGTGGAAAGGTAGTTGCATTTGAAGAGTTGGCCTCGGGTATCTTTATCTTCTCCCAGGTGATTCAAAAACACAGAGGACCCAACCTCAGAGGGACCTTCTCTGTCCCGGTGCTCCTCGTTATAACTTCTATAAAAAGACAGATATAAACCATGAGGCTGTTGGGAAATGATCGTCACACAGCCTCCATGTTGCCTGTAAACCCTGTGACTCCACTTCAGTGTAAACAGCACCAAAATAAACTTTGAGAAAGGCACTTTAAACACAGTGTCACGCTTCCTTTGACACAAATTCGAAACGTCCAACTTCCTCATTCCTGTCAGGCGGACTTTAGTCAAACACATGCAGAAGTCCTATCAAGCTTTAAATATGCACGTGTGAAACTACGCCTGGTTACCCTGCACTCTTTTTATAGAGAGTAAACACTCAGCCAACATTTCTTATTTTCACCTTCACACTGCAGAGAGTTGCTCTGTCAAACAACATAAAACAATTGGCTGTGAACGAATAAAATCACTTCCTCATTTCACTCCCAAACTCAGTCAACACACACATAAACCTTTAGAGCAATGCCTAAAACTGTGTGTGTGTGTGTGTGTGTGTGTGTGTGTGTGTGTGTGTGTGTGTGTGTGTGTGTGTGTGTGTGTGTGTGTGTGTGTGTGTGTGTGTGTGGCCTAGCATTACTATCCTTCTGGGGACCTAAATCTGTTTACACAGTCACGTGCGGGGACTCGCCTCCCTTATGGGGACATAATGTTAGGGTTAGGGTTAGGCATGTGTTGGTTATGGTTAAGGTTAGGATAAGTCTCCAGGAAATGCATGAAAGTCAATGTAATGTCCCCTGAAGTGATGTATACACGGTGTGTATTTTTGTTGTATTTGTATTTATTTATAGAAGGACCGCATACAAAAACATTAATCTCAGCAAAGAGAAGAGATTCAATACGCCAGATTCTAGCTAATAGCTAATTTCCATCTGTGGTCCTCGTGTGTGTGTGTGTGTGTGTGTGTGTGTGTGTGTGTGTGTGTGTGTGTGTGTGTGTGTGTGTGTGTGTGTGTGTGCGTGCGTGCGTGCGTGCGTGCGTGCGTGTGTGTGTGTGTGTGTGTGTGTGTGTGTGTGTGTGTGTGTGTGTGTGTGTGGAGGTTTTTCTGCGTACGTCACTGGGTAAATCAAATCCCATGCACTGCTAACCATCAGTTTTCTTTGTTATAATGAGAGGCCGACGAGAAAAACGAAATGCAATCGCAGAAGTAGATCATGAATGGAAAGTACGCAACTTGTTGGTGGTCACTACACGGTTGCATATGTTGGACAACCATAAATGCATTTCAAGCTTGTGGGAAATGCAGTAGAAGTCGTTCAGTTTGCTCACGTTGAGCGGATAATGTAAATATAGAATATATACAGGTACGAATGGAGAACCTTCAATTCATCAGATATCATTGGTGTTGTCTTACATTTTAATTGAACTCTTTTTGTATTTCAGAGTGACTTAAATTCACTTCTATATGGGAGCAATTTAGGGTATCTTTGCTAAGGACACTTTAACATGTTGATTGGCTCCCTCCGATTGGTAGATATTTACCAATTATCCCTTGAGCCACATACACATTGTTCACGTTATAAACACTACAATAGTGGTCATAGATTTTCCATTTTCTACTTCTCAAGAACATCTGGATGTAAGGATGGGCTATGCTAGTAGCAGCTAATGCAGCCTGGAGCCACTCGTCACTCATTAAAGTAGGAGAAAAGGTATGAAGTGCAACTCAGCTTTTATATAAAGTACATACATACATCAAAACATACATGAGACATCTCGCCCAGACACGAGAACCAGGATTAGATGAATGCTGCGAGGCAGTCAGCATCTGGCTGTAGCTCTGCACTTCATTACAGCGTCAAACACAACCTGCTTCCATAACACTCGCTTATTAAATATGAGACACTTTCTCACAGCATCTACTGACATCATCTAGCAAATCAGCTAGGGTTAGAGTTAGGGTTAGGGCATTGTGTTCATTTGAATGGTCCGTCCAGGTGAGTAAAATCACCTCTAGGCAGCTTTTTATTAACCTCATATGGTGTAAATAGGACCGCAACTAACACAGCGTCAACTCATCAATGAACTCCTTATTAATTATTCCACATCTCAATATTTTTCTGAGAAGTTAAGACAAAAAACTGATCTATTGTGTTAAATTGTCTACTTTCTTTGCCGTGGTAGTGACAGTAGTATCGGCAGTGGTGACTCAACCTGCAGCTGCACCCATTCCCCACCTTCCTCTACACACACACACACACACACACACACACACACACACACACACACACACACACACACACACACACACACACACACACACACACACATAGTTTTGTGTGTTAA
>NW_011356921.1:0-2537 GCF_000735185.1 Notothenia coriiceps
AAGAGACATGAAGAAGAGGGGACACATGTTGATGTAGCAGAGACATGGAGAAGAGGGGACACATGTTGATGTAGCAGACACATGAAGAAGAGGAGACACGTGTTGATGTAGAAGAGACATGAAGAAGAGGGGACACATGTTGATGTAGAAGACACATGAAGAAGAGGGGACACATGGTGATGTAGAAGAGACATGAAGAAGAGGGGACACATGGTGAAGTAGAAGAGACATGAAGAAAAGGGGACACATGGTGATGTAGAAGAGACATGGAGAAGAGGGGACACATGTTGATGTAGAAAAGACATGAAGAAGAGGGGACACATGTTGATGTAGAAGACACATGAAGAAGAGGGGAGAACACATGTTGATGTAGAAGAGACATGAAGAAGAGGGGACACATGTTGATGTAGAAGAGACATGAAGAAGAGGGGACACATGTTGATGTAGAAGAGACATGAAGAAGAGGGGACACATGTTGATGTAGAAGAGACATGAAGAAGAGGGGACACATGTTGATGTAGAAGAGACATGAAGAAGAGGGGACACATGTTGATGTAGAAGAGACATGAAGAAGAGGGGACACATGTTGATGTAGAAGAGACATGAAGAAGAGGGGACACATGTTGATGTAGAAGAGACATGGAGAAGAGGGGACACATGTTGATGTAGAAGAGACATGAAGAAGAGGGGACACATGTTGATGTAGAAGAGACATGAAGAAGAGGGGACACATGTTGATGTAGAAGAGACATGAAGAAGAGGGGACACATGTTGATGTAGAAGAGACATGAAGAAGAGGGGACACATGTTGATGTAGAAGAGACATGGAGAAGTGGATTTTGTATAATAGGTGACCTTTAAAGAGTGGGGTAATAACTGGCGTGTTTTGTGAAACCGTGTTAGTGTTGTGTTAACCACAGAACTAATGTCAGGCTTCTTTACGATACGATAATACTTTAATGGTCAGATCAAGTCTGAAATGTGACTTGCACCACAGCAGCTCCATGTGTAACATCAACAGACACAATACATGAAAAACAAACAACAAACATTTAACATAACAACACAATCACTGAGAGAAAACCTGCTCAAAGAGCCTTGTATTTACTGTGAGGATTAACTCATGCACAAACACAACCTAACCACAAACACTCTCATTAAACCGTTGACTTTGATTCGAGGGAACCAGAAGTGCTTGGTTACTTCCCAGTTTTAGGACTTGTTTCTGCACCACTAAAGGTAATCAGAAAGTAAGCATTGAAGAAGCTCTCCTCAGATTTCAAACAGCTCTTATCATGGCTGCCACTCAACACTCATTTCACTCAGTCAGAAACCTTACTAAGCGAAAAACACCGTGTTGGTTTTATCCTTGTAAGGTAATGACACTCCATCTGAGCCCCTTGTGACAGCTTACCTACCGCCTTCACCTAATATGGTAACAGGAACATTGTGGTGTCAGTGACCTATACTGTGGGCTTTGGCAGTTCCTGAGCACACACAACTAATACCAATACTTTAATAACTATTTGACCTCCCCTTAAATTTAGTTTTCAACCTTCTTTAATTAATAGTGCTCTTTCAAATGATCTGAGGAATCAAGGTGAGTTTAATCATTACATTACACATCAGTGAAAGGCTGTTAAGAGGCCTTTTAAACCTGCTGTGATACTAGTTTTGATTGGCAGATGCTGCTCTGTCATGATGACTGATGTAAAAATAAATAACAATGCATGATCAGGTTTTACTTTTTTACCCACAAAAGCACTTTTTCATCAAACTGGCTCAGGGGGTGTGCCGAGGAAGGAGTCCACATAAAAAACAAACACTATTTATTAGGCTACGGGTAACTCAGAGGAAAATGAAAGTGTGTAGATCAGCAATGGCAGCAATGAAAGTAGTGCATGTGAGCTGAAAGTAGTGCATGTGAGCTGAAAGTAGTGCATGTGAGCTGAAAGTATTGCATGTGAGCTGAAAGTATTGCATGTGAGCTGAAAGTGAAAAACCACAAAAGGTGATGCAGGGTTGATGTCAGCTGTAGGTGGAGTGCAAACGTGTCTCTTCACTTTCCTTACTTGTGTCCAAAGTAAGGAGGAAGAAGTGGTCACACCCAAAAGCTGAAACCTGTTCTACACTTCTAGCTAAGCATCATTTTGAAATCAGTACTTTTGTTTGTCATTTTAAGACCATAGTTTTATTACTTTTACTTAAGTAGTATAGTGGTATTCGTGTATTTGTCCCCGAGGGCAAAATGGGTTGCAGCACATCACAAAGGCATTTCAAAAGATACAACATACGTCACTGACAACAACATAGACACAGATTAAAAAGAACAGACATAAAAAAACAGATATCGGCAGACATGACAAGGGGCCTAGGCCCTCATTTGCGAGAGAGGGGGGACAGTGCCAGACCAGCTGGGTAAACAGTGCGTCCTCGCAATAATTGAATCATTGATTCAGGAGTTTGATGGCTTGTGGGACGAAAGACACCCTACTGTAGATCTGTTCTTTTTAAACAGAGGGGCACGATATCTCCGC
>NW_011356922.1:0-10254 GCF_000735185.1 Notothenia coriiceps
GGGATGGAGGGATGTAGGGATGAGGGATGAAGGGATGAGGGATGTAGGGATGAGGGATGAGGGATGAGGGATGGAGGGATGTAGGGATGAGGGATGAGGGATGGAGGGATGTAGGGATGAGGGATGAGGGATGGAGGGATGTAGGGATGAGGGATGAAGGGATGAGGGATGTGGGGGTGTAGGGATGAGGGATGTAGGGATGAGGGATGAAGGGATAAGGGATGAGGGATGTAGGGATGAGGGATGAGGGATGGAGGGATGTAGGGATGAGGGATGAGGGGATGCAGGGATGAGGGATGAGGGATGGAGGGATGTAGGGATGAGGGATGAGGGGATGTAGGGATGTTGAAGTGAGGCAGGGAAGAAGGGATGCATGGATGTATCGCTCGGTGTGAGTCGGAAGGGGAACTGTATGGGTAGAAGGGAGAGGGAGGGTGGGTTGAAAGGATGGAGACAAGCGGTGGCCAGAAGTTTTGCCGGATATAAATAGGGGTTGCCGTGGTTCGAGGCGGAGTTTTAGGCGTGGCCATGCTCCTGAACCTATGTTAAGAATTTAAACTAATTTATTATCCCATACAGGTAAAACGTATCTGGAACATTTTATATAGAGTATTCTTTGTGGTTCATGTCTTTTATATTGTATGTAGACCTGCTGCTGTTTTTATTTTTTTATTATTGTCTTATGTTTATACTTTTTCCACCTTTAAAGATTTTAAGATGTTAATGCCTGAACACATAGGCAACATAATTATGCAATTTGGAATTGCCCATCTATCTATCTATCTATCTATCTAAAAGCCATACTTAAAATATTTTGTGACATGTTTAAACAAAAGAAGCAGAATTTGTATTTGAAATTGTGATAATACTTGTAATAACTGCAACGTATTGATACAATTGTTTTAATATTCACAGTGTTATTCTTATGAAGCAATCTTTTTGGGAGAACTTTGACGAGAGACATGTAGGATGTATGAAACACCAGCTGAGGGCGCTACACGACCACACTTTTTAAAAAGTGTTTTCCCTACTCAGGCATGAACTTTAAAACAATGCTGGCAACTGTTCAGGGCAGGAACACAAATCTGGCAGCGATCAGCCGAAAACAAAAGTGGCTAATCATCCAACTTCCCCACTCCGGAGATCAATAGGTGTTTCAAAGCTCAGTCCGCAGACTAGTTCCCTCAACAAAGGCAATGGGAGATTACACACAGCTGCTATGGATTACCTGAGAGCCTCTAAGAGATATGGTGGTAAAAAAAAGTTAACAAGATTAACCAGAAAATCCCTTTAATCTTTTTTTGTTTCATCAGACATGCATTTGGAGTTTAGGATCAACGTAGATCAATAACATGAGTGTACTATATTTACTAACAAAAGGGTTACAATAACCAACCCAAAGTGACAAGCATGTTATTACTGTGATATACCTATAATAAATTAGAATCTGTTTTATGCGTTAAATAGCGAGTTCACAGTGTGTCCTCATTGCTTAAGCAACTTGTTATTTATTTATTAAGCAATATATATAATATCCCAATAGGCATGTATACGATTTCCATTTGAGAACAAAAGGTGACATGTCCGGATTTGAAATCAAGGATCCGGAGAAAGGAAAGGGGGGGGGGGTGATGGGGGTAATTTATCATGGGCCCTCCACCAAAATGTAGACCGACGTCACCGCTTCCGCCCTGCACCCCCTCCCCCTCCTCCCTCCCCCGGCGTCGTTGGAGCTGATCGGCTGCCTGCAATCCAACATGGAGTAGAGAGAGATGGGGCTCTAGCGGGGCCACCCCTCGGTAACAACAGCGACGACGCGCTTTTTACGCACAACTGGAACCGGAGTCGTCGGTGAAAAACATGCGCCTTAGGACTTAAAAACCGGAGTGTGTGCCTTGTGTGTCCGTGTGTGCGTGTGTTTGGGGAGGGGGGGGGGTGCGAAGAGAAGAGCTGGATTCGGCTACTAAATTGTCTCTACAGGCTACGGTTCCTATACTGAAGGCGATGGGGGTGTTAAAGTTATAGGAATAGGGGCATTCGCGATCCCGGAGAAAGTGAGTGTCTTCGGGGGGAAAAGTGAGGAAAAAGGAGACGGAGGATCAGCCAGTCGAAGAGCCGACTCTCGCACAAAGGCGCAGGGGGGATTTATGCGGAATTGGAGACAGAATCGGAGGTGAAAGAATGACGAGCGAAAAGTATGCAACCGCCGTGGTACATTACCTGAGGTGAAACGAGAAAATGATAGAAGAAACACACCCAAACGAGTAAGTACTGTGCTTCAAATGTTTCTCTCTATCCGCATTTCACTTCTCCCAGTGCCTACAAGTTGTGGATGATAAGAGCAACTCTGAGAAATGTGCATGCTGAAACCCAAAGCTGCTTTTCATGTTATGTTTTGCATTTATTTTATTAGCTCAATGTGATTTGGTGCTGCTGTGTAAAGTAATGCATTGGCAAGAGGTTTTTTTGAAGGGCCCCCACCTTGGTGTAGACTAGTCTCGAGAAGAGAGAGAAAGGAGAGGAGTAGGAGGAGGAGGGGAATAAGCGTGGGTGGATCGGAAACATTTTCTGAAAGGATCTGAAGCGAGAGAGCAGGCCCTGTTGCAGCGTAACTTAGAAACTCAAACACGCTCCGAAGTTACACCTTTTATAAATACACAAAACAGCGGCCAGCTCACGCACCTCTTGTTTGTGCGTTGTTCAGTAAAAGAGAGAACCTCCACGGCATTTTACAGAAGCAATTTCGTCTCGTTCTTTGGCCACATCTGTGTGTTTGCTCCCAACCGAAGGGGGAAGTCTCACAGGATATGAGATATCCGATATGCCTCATCCGCCATCTCTTTCTCAATCGCCCTCATTTGCATAGCCTACCGCGCTCCATTCATAAAAACAAATAGGCTACCCAATGTAAACTACTGCTTGCCCTGAACTAAATAGGCTACGAGTCTTTTTTTGTAAGATCACGTATCGTGCTGGTGCTTCATAAGAAATGAAGCTATTACAGATCCGTGCAAAGTGTAGGCCCACAGTCCTGTTTAAACGGCACCCATAGGCCTATATGGAAGCGCTTGAAGCTTAAAATTAGCTTCAACCAGAAGGAACTGTAGCTTAGTCTGACTTACATTCAACACTCGGTGCGCTTATAGCTGCACTCTAGTGAAAACAACCACGATTAAAACATTTCTACGTAGCAGTAGAGCCGAAAGCAACCTCTTGTGCAGACATTTAAGCAGGCGTGCCAGCACCATTTACATTAGTGGCTCCCAGTTGTTGTTTTTTTACAACTCCATTAGCCTATATCGACAGCTCCTGCCTGTCAGACTGCACGGGGCTGTGCTCGGGAGGAATGCCTGCCTTGCAGATCTCTGTTGGCGGGGGTGGAAGGGCGAAGGGCACCGGAGGGGATGTTTGCGCTGCTGTGGCGTGACGCCGGCTCATTCATAAAAGCCGGGCTGTAACCTTCAGCCTGTCCCCATTCATGCGGATGGCCGCAGCCGGCGCACAGAGGCGGTGTGTCCCCGGTCACAGGGACAGCAGCCACGGCCGGTAGGCTTTTCACTTCGCGTGCTGTGCAAATTGGACCACGCCTACGACGTTGTGTGACTTCCGTTTACAAAACAAACGTGTTTTGTCCCTCTTAAAGCTAATATTTAGTTAAAGAATTTGTTTAAAAAATGTCTTCCTAAGGGCCAATATCGTGACATGATATATATATATATATATAAGATATCACAATATATTTTGGATATCGCAATATCGTGACCCTTTGGGGCCTGCATTTCAGTAATGTAGGCCTAAGTAATTTTCTGAATCAAACCAAACTTTTTTAGCTTTTTCATAATTTGCCTGCTCATGGGTATTAGACTTCCGTTTACAAAACAAAAGCTATTTGTGTTTGTTATAGCTAATAAAGAATTTGGTTAAAAATGTACTCCCAAGGTGATATGATATATCAATATCGTGACATGAGACTTGATATCACAATATATTTTGGATATCGCAATATCGTGACCCCTTGGCTGCATTTCAGTGATGTAGGCCAAATCTAATTTTATAAATCAACCAAACTTTTTTTGCTTTTTCATCATTTGCCTGCTCATGGGTATTAGACTTCCGTTTACAAAACAAACATATTTTGTCCTCCTTATGGCTAATATGTATTTAAAGCATTTGGTGAAATAAAACAAAGTGCTTGTCATAGGCCTTCAGTATCTTGATTCTCATTGGCTGATTTGTATCCAACAACAGTCGACAGTCATTTCCTTCATCTCTGAATATATGAATGCCTGTTACCTGCTGTCTCATGTCACTTAGCTTGAATAGCTAACAGTTAAAATCATAGAATGTCTTGTAATGTATTTTTAAGTTTATTGAACAGGGATTTTCCACAGATTAACTGTCATTTCATTACAGTAAAAGAACGTTTTGCAAACGGTCAGTTTAGGTCTGTGTGTTGTTATTCATTAAGCTATCCTTTTGTTACTTGATTTGATTTGTCATACAAACGCGTTATTTGTCTCATAACCGGAAGAAATGTAATCATTGTGCAGTTATCTGCCAGGATGTGTGTTGCGGTTTTCTTATCAGAATTAAACACCGGTTATGAGATTAAGGCCGGGTCAAGGAATAAAAGACACACCTTAATAGCCTTTGTGTCATGTTAAAAGGTGCAGCGGGGTAGCTTTTCTCCTGATTATATGCTCTGTGTCATACTAGGTCATTCAAAGCCGCTCTTATCTGTAATTGACCTTTTTTTTATTATGGATAGTGGAGGCATATTTAAAGGTCTTACCTGATCTGCATACCAATCACTTGAGGCATCAGGTATGGCTGTAAATGGCAAAATAAATACTTAGTTGACGATTATGAGATTTTGTCGACCTATTAATAAATTAAATTGAGTTTTTATATGAAGAATCATACAACAGTATCCCTTTGCCTCATAAGTGTCTTGAAAATAGGGCAGTTTGATTTACCTGACCTAGTGTGACACACATATTTAAATGTATTGTTTTTAGGACCTTTTATGTCCTATACACAAAACTAATACCATCAGCTTTCATGTCTTTCATTTGGAGGATGTGTCTCTTTACCCTGTCCTTCTGAGGACATTTATTACCTTTTTTATAGAAGTACAACATCTCTCTTGCACACACACACACACACACACAAACCCTTTAGAGGCACATCACAGGCAGAGGATGTATTGATCCTGTGTGCTGCTGCAGGGTCAGCATGTGCACAGTCAGTATTGGACAGGAGATGCCCGGTGACATTCAGCTAAGGTCAACGTAGCAACGAAATATAATCCATCCCCGAACAAAAAGCACTCATCAACGGGCAAACACAGCAGAGAGGAGTTAGCAGGTCTGTATGTTCCCTTTAGAAGGACTGTTCTGTTCCACACACATATTTTTCTACGTTAGCAGCATTTTATATTGATGCTATAATAAACCTGACAGGTGTGGAGCTTTGGGACATCAAAACGATGCATGATTAGCAGAATAAGTTGTAATAAAATAATACTATAGAAGTGGTTTCTTTGACAGCAACGCCTTCTGGCTTCTACATTTGAGCATTATGTAACTATTGCAAATTTTTTAGTCCAGCCACAGATACATCTGTCACTGTTGTAACACTTGGTGTGTGTCGAAAGTACATTTATTTTTCCTGTTCTACCCACTTCCCCTCTGTGCTTTTATCTGTTCTGCTAAAGTGATTTCCTACATATATAAAATACCAAACAGGATGTGTCGCATTTATATTTTAGATGTACAAACTAAGATCCAAATACAAGATTTGTACTCAAAAAGTGAGACTGACTTCAACTGCAACATGTGTTTGAGCTGCATTGCATTCTGGTACATCGATGCTGCATTGTAGAATATGGTATTTTTTGTACTGTCTCTTGACTGATGCAACATTTCATTTCAAGTGGATGTTTTAGGCCGCTGAAATATTTTCTGTTGACAAACACTGGCTAGCTTACATGTGTTTTTATGTAAACAACATGTTCATATACTTAAAAAAGGTACATGCGTAACTGTTATAGGTGTAACTATTCATGACAGTGTGAAAGAGAGTGATAGTCTTTATTAAGTGTGGTAATCGCTCTTTTTAGCAATTACACTTTCTTTTATGCTATATTTTTGGTCATATGATTTATTTATTATGAATAATCTGAGTCTGTTTTATCTCAGTAACAGAACATGTATTAGTGGATATACAAGTACATGTGATGATATCCTCTATATGGATCCACAGATAATTAGCGTAACATGATAAGTCACACACACACACACACACACACGGCAAATATCAATACATATGCCATTTTCACAAACTAACTCCAATTTAATTTGTCTTTTTCTCTCTCCCTGTAACACACACACACACACACACACACACACACACACACACACACACACACACACACACACACACACACACACACACACACACACACACACATCATGTGGAATAGATCCATGTTCACAGTGTTTCCTGTGTTTTAGAGCAGCTCATCACTGGTTGCTCTCCGGAGCCTTTATATAATGGCTGGAGCTGTTTATATCTGGAGACCAAACAATGGACCCGGATTGTTAGCTTGTTTTGTTTTTTTACCAATCTCTGTTTATCAGCTGACTGGATGACCAAGATTATAATAGCTTGAGTTTTCATTCACTTCACTCAGTGTGGTTCCCCTCGTCACACTAGTATACAACAATCCACTGTGCTAGTTACTGAGGAACCAATTTCTTCTCAGCTCTTCAGTGAATGAACTCGAGGAACTCTTAACATTTTTACTTTTTTAGTTTTTACCTCTCTGTACCTGGAGGATTGTTTTAAATCAACACTCCAGGTACAGTGCAGTACAAATACTGCTTTACTGGACTTTACATGATCCCCTTTTCCGGCATATTTTGACATCTAAAGAAAGGAGGACATAGTTCACATTTGGTTTTTGTGCCTGATGACTCTGCTGACCACATACAATTATTTGGCTTTGCAGACTAAAGAGTTTATTCCACTTTTCAAACAAGTCGTCCTCGGCTTTCTTGTCCTTCTTGTACAGCTTCAGATCTTCAGTGTTAAAAGTTGAACGTCTCTGAAACAGTAGTAATTTTGGTTTATTCACATTCGAGATTCATTAAAAAGTTATGTCAGATGCTTCTTGGAGACTTGATGTTTTTTTTCCTGTTGACACAAAAACAAATTCTACAATATATAATAGAGGGACTACAGGCTATTTAAAGCTAACCACAAATAGCACCAGGAAACATTGCAGCCCATCATGTGTAGTGGGAAATATACCAGCATATTTAGACTAGGGAAGCCCTAAGAGAACAGTCTTCCTTGTGTTCATTATGCAAATAATGTTCAGTTGGTTTGGCGCCCTGGAGCTGTCCCATTAGTAGATAAACATTTACTTCTGACAGGTCATGTAAACTACCTGATCAAACACCATGGTTGACATTTTGACGGATGTCGATCCGGCAGCCCGGCTCACTTACATTTGATCCAAATCCTAACCCAGTATAAGAGGATTTGAGGCATTATAGAATGTGTTGTTTGGCTTTTTAGTCGCTTGTAAGAGGGTTAGGGCCAATTAGCTTATTTTATATTTTTTGGTTTGTTTCCACCCTGATAGAGATGGAGGGGCTGCATAGAGGCACCTCAAGGCTGACTTGGATCATGTAGCTGCAACACAATTAGCACTTTACATTGTTTTTGCACCAATCATCTTGCCGTGTTTCTTAGTCCATATAATATAGAAACATGCTTTGGAGTCGCTTGCTCATGCTTGATATAGTGTTTTACGGTTTTGCTAAGCTAAGTTTTAGATGCATGAATTGTGTTTGTTATATGTATAGACCTAAAAACAATCTAACTGACCACATTTAAAAAAAAAAATCAATTTCTACCTAATTTGACACTATTTTACTCACAAAAAGATTAATAACCATTATAATGTCTGAGCTTTGTGATTTGGTCATGTGACGTTATATTCATGCTGTGTTACACAGACCGACATGGGAGCGCTCCATATAACTGCGGCTGATTGACAGAAAGCCGATCAAACGTCCCCTCAGGAGCCTGCAGGGTCAATGGTTGTGAATGAACTCACTTCCCCCACCACTCTCTATTTCTGCCTTTCACATCCTCACAGTGAAAAGAAAACATGAATGAAAGTCAAAATGAATTGTGAAAAACTATATTTGCTATTTCTCTCGAAAGCAGTCCATTTAAACCTCAAATACCAATAAAAACACTTAAATACACAGAATTTTATTTAAGTTGCCATGATATATGTGTATATATATGTATATTCTATATGTGAAGAAAATATGCATTCCCGCACTCAAAACCATAGCCTTTTTCTTTTTAGATTGTATTGTGCTGGATCTTCTTCAGAAGGGGGAAGATTACCAAATGTCATTTATTTAATACAATATTAGCTCAATCAAAGTTAAAATAGATAAAGTAAGACTGAACACATGCTAATAGTCAAAGCAATATTTTTAAAAATCCACATATATTCAACTACCAATAACCAAAATCACTCTATTTTCAAATTAAAGTGGCTTTGAGTAACTAGCAAAGGGTTATTATGGTATTTTAACTTAATAAACAATATTAAATCAGCTATATGTTTCTGCAATGTCTTGGCAGTTATTGTCACTGTATCAGCAGTGTCAGTCCGTGCTGTAAAATACTGTACGGAGCACCAAAAGTAGAAAACCAATAATGTAATAATCCTGATAGTGAAGCCACTTCCTGATCGCTGCAGACAGAGCATGTGGTGTGTGTGTGCGCCTGTGCGTGTTTGTGTGCGTGTGTGCGTGTGTGGTTCTGTTGATCCGGCAGAGGTGCGGCCAGTCATTCCTTATCAGAGGAAGTATAGCCGCCCTTATCACACATGGTTGGGCTGCCCTCACTGGCCCAGTTATCTGTCACACATGAGCTGGATTCCAGGCCTGATAACCAGCCCTCTTTAGTGCTTTATTGCAATATTGTTACACACAGACCACGTCAGGTATTTACTGCCCACTAACTAGTATATGCTCTAAAAAAGGAATTTAGAAAAAGAGTTTCAGCTCTAATTTGGTGTTGTTTTGATGGTGCTGAATGTGGCTTACAGGCAAACACTAAATGGAGCTTAAGAGTTCATAGACCGTGCATAACGTGGCTTGGCAGTGACTCTACAGGTGTGTACTCCACCCATAGCTCACTTCCTCCATTATGATACAGACTTGTTTGCAAGGTGTGGACCTGTCACGCAAATAGTATAAAACAAATGCTTGACACACAGCATTGGTGCAATAACTTGTAACCTTTCTTACAAGTAATATAAGTGTTTGCAACTCCATAGAAAACAAACAATTGGAAACTTTGAGATAATGGGTCTGATGCATGTCTATCACACTGTAGCTGTTTGCTAATATTGTTTTAATATTACAGCCAAGTTAAAGAAATTAAAACCATGAATGAATTTAGAAACTACTCCTGGTATTACTTTATGGCTAGCTTGTGGTAAGGCAGCTTTAATTAAAAAGTGTTGCTTAACAATTGATCACATGTCCGCATATGAACACAGATCGTATTGTCACCTATTTGTTGCAACAGAAGGCATATTTTTTAGTCGAAAAGAAGCTGTGAAACTAACTTTATGCTTTATTAGCAGAGTCAGTGAGTAGCTGGTGAACATAGTAGCAAGCTTTTTCCATCAGGTGTTGGTGGAGACTAGGGCTGCACGATATTGGAATAAACTGACATTGCGATTTGTTTTCCCCCTGTGATATATATTGCGATATGAAAACATACAGGATTTGAAGAAAAGACCATTTTTTCCCCGCAAACCATCCTTTCCTGAACTTTAATGCTATACAATTGTTTTTTTTTTTCAAACTATATTCAACCGGATGAAGGATTTTAGTCACGGACGTCTGGATCTTAAGTTATCAGAGCAACAAGCTGAGCTAGCTCGGTTAGCATCGCCGAACTGCCCTGGAGAAACACATGAAACTACTTTATTCAGTGTTTTTACCTTTTAACCACCGGGTCTGTTTGCTTTGGAGATTTGATTGTGATTGGTGATTTGCTGTGCATGCAGAGCGCATGCGCATATCGCGATTATCGTCACGACACGATATATCGTGCAGCCCTAGTGGAGACTAAAAGAAGAGCGAACAGTAGACTTTTGTTCGCCATGTTTTCTTTGACATGACTCCAAATGAATGCTAATGTTGCTCT
>NW_011356923.1:0-4972 GCF_000735185.1 Notothenia coriiceps
CCTTTCGGCATTCGGTTTTCGGCCAACTGTTTCCTATTTTCGGTATCGGTTTCGGCCAAGAATTTCCCATTCGGTGCACCCCTAGATATTACGTCATATCGGACGCAAATCTGGATCAGCTCTGTTGTAGCCCCGTTTTTAGAGATTTGGGTTCGGAGGAAAAGAGAGAGGGTTTTATTTTCTGACGCTGCGTGAGTTCCCTAACACCGGGGACACGTATGTATAAAAGAAATAAAAGTGCATTTTGCATGATAGGTCCCCTTTAATGAAACTTACCCGAGCTTGTTGGTCAGATTTGGGTCTAAGTAGATGTTGTTGTGGGAGTACCCCAGATCTGCGCTGTAGGAAATCATCTCCACCTGGACATCTGTTTTATACTGTTTCTGAGCCTGCAGGGATATCTCGTACAGCTGCAGACACAGAGGAAACAAAGTTATTTAACAAGAAAGCAGTCAAATATGCACGAGGAAATGATGCAACGGCATAAATAAAGAGTGTACCTTCAGCCCCATTTGATAGGGAACAATGTGATCGTCCTCTGAATGCAGGATGAGGAGAGGACTGCTCACCGTCTGCAAACTGGGGACATGAGGGGGAAACATTCATTTAGGGAGGATTTATTAGCTAAATATGTATTTGGTGCAATTTATCATAATTTTTTCCGAAACCTCTTTTGGATTTAATAAAAGGTGGCATAAGAAAGAATGTATGTAGTCATAGACGTGCCAGAATAAAAAATATATATACAGTATATATTTTTTGAAAACCGACAAGAGAAGAGAAATATATAAAATAATAAACAATTAAAGCAAGTCGGTTGATAACTGGACGGTTAAAGAAATAGATACAACGATACAATTAATTCCAAAAAATGTAATCGATGGCATTATAAAGAAAATAATATACAATAAATGATTTGATATACAATTAATCTATACCCAAAATAAATTAATGTATATATGTTATCTTAAAAAATATACATATGCATAAATGAACTAAACTATTTTAGAAAACTCGTATTCTTCTTTATTCAAAATTATTTTACTTTCTTTTTTTGTATTGAAATAAAAACAATAAATATAATTGTAATGTATTTATTACTGCACTTACTTTTTATCACTAGCAAACACAATGTTGTTCATGTGCAAAATGCTCCAAATCAAGCTCTCAAATCCTGGCAGGAACATGTACATCTGGAAGGAAACATATACAAAAAAACTGTTACAAATATTTAGCAATTTCTGTACGAATACAAATACTAGTGTGCAGACGGACCTTCGTGACGGGATGAATGGCGACCACTTCTCCGATTGTTGTGAACGCAGCTTCCAGAATCACAGCGTCAACAGCAGTGCCTGAAATAAAGACAGCAAAAAAATATATATATATGGATGCATGGAGTATTACATTTACATTTTAACTCTTGAGAATTGAGTTATTTATTGTAATGCAAGACTCTAACCCACCTTGATCTTGTAATTTCACTGCAGTATTGGTTGCCACTCTAGAAACAGAAGCAGAGTAGGTGTTAGACGTGTGTTATCCTCTCAGTAGTTGTTTTGCTGCAGAGTGGATGTTAAAGTGTATAATCTGACCCTGATCCCAGAGAGTGTCCCCACAGAGCCACTGCAGACCCCCTGCTGTGCTGCAGTACCCAGTCGTGCAGGCAGAGGGCGTCCCTGGTTAACCCTTCCTCACTGGGCTCTCCAGTGGAGTCTCCAAAACCTCAAAAAAAGGAGATAAAAACATTTAAAATCAGGATTATATCAAGACATCGATTACAGAAGAGAACCCCTGTATGATCAATTAAGGTCTTATCTTATAAAACGATGTGAAGGATGTCGTTTTTTATGTTTAAACAGGGCCTTGGGAACCCAACAATGACAAATGGGTTGATATTAAATAAAAATTTGACCTGTTTTTAGCAGAAACACTTTCATATGAAGTACAACATTAAGCATCTCACCTCTGTAGTCTAAGGATAAGACGTGGTAACCTGCAGCACTTAAAATCTGAAACACAAACAAATATTACGTTTATCTTAAAGTGCACCTATCATGCTATTTTAAGGCATATATTATGAGTCTCAGATATATCAAAAATATATAAAAACATGTCTATGATGTGTTTTGCTCAAAATACAAACAGATCATGCATTTTAGAAATCCCTCATACCCCTCTATTTAAGCCCTGTTTAGAGAAACGCAGATTCTGGGTCCGAGGAGGTGGAGCTAATGCCTGATCAGAATTATACCGGAGATAAAGTTAAATTCTGCTGTGATAAAACGCCATCCTGTTCTAAACCACATCAAGGATTATTTCTGAAACAGTATGGAGCTCAAATGCTTTTTTCTCTTGCAGGTTTATCACAAGGTGAGTTCCTTATTTTATTTCCTGCTATTTAAACACATGTGCTCTCCAGTACAGGTTAGCTCTGAGTGTTAGCGAGGCTTGCTAATGTAAACAAAGACGAGATTACGTCCAAAACACGTCAGGCATTGTTTCTGATAGCAACTCTCTGTGGGTCCGCTGCCGATTTGACGTCATATCAGCAGCAAATCTGTATCCGCTCGTTGTACCACCGTTTTTAAAAGATGTGGGTACGGAGGAAAAGAGAGAGGGTTTTATTTTCTGATGCTGCGTGAGTTCCCTGACACCCCGGGGACACATATTTATGTATAAAAGACATACAAAAGTGCATTTTGCATGATAGGTCCCCTTTAAGGTGGAAAAACAATAATCAAAATTTAGAATATTATTTGGAAGTGTTTTTTTGGGAAATATCTGACGGAATTTTTTCAAGATTTCACTCTCGCCAAACCGACTTCCTGTGAAAAATGTCCCTGCCGGGCTGAGATTAGAATAAATAATGAGAATCCTATATTTAAAAAGACATTTTCACCGAAAAAAAGAAGAAGTATAATTTAACTTAAAAAGTAGATTTGATTAAGTTGTTTGATAAAAGAGCATTTTTTTACTTTAAAAATAAGCAATGAAGAAATTTAAATGTAATAATAAAACAAAAATCTCTCAAAGAAGGAGCAGTGATTTGTATTTTTCTCTAAATAAAAATGTCACTAAAAACACCTTATTAAATCAATTATTTGAGTAAAAGGTACTTTAAATCAGAAGCGTACCTTCACCAGCTCCACTCTGTGATGTATAGCTCTGCAGAAACAACATGAGAATGTGAATAAAAACAAACATCCCCACAGACTCCATTAGGATCAATTCAACCCCCCCCCACTAACACACACACACCTGGTCCCTAAGTTTCCATGGAGATAGATAATAACAGGCCGGCCATCGCCCAGGGCCTCCCGGTACCACTCAGGTCCCCTCCCCACGGACCCCTCCCATTGGCTGGCAGGAAGCGTATGCCTGAGAGACACAAAGACACTCCAGGTTAAGATGTTTGTTATTATATGCAGATAAAGGAGGAAATGCCAAGTGAAAAGGCTCGTGGTGCGTTCAGGTGACTGGAGAAATCAGAGCACGTACCAGACCCCCACGGAGACCCCCTCCTCCGGGCTGAGGTAGAAGTTGCAGGTGTGGTTCAGGACGTCTGCAGGTCGGCTCAGATCCACCGAGAATGGAAACTTCACTGCAGAGAGCGTGCAAAGTCAGTGTCATGTGTGGGTTTTAATATATACCAACATATTACAGAGCTGAAACAAGTAGTCGATTGACGGAAAAATAATCAACAATTGTTTTGATTTTTCATGGAAAAATCTCAGAAAATATTGATTTTTTTTATATTTTTTGCTCTGTTTTACATCAAATTTAAATGAATATTTTTTATTATTATTACATATCAGTTTAAAAGACATTTGACTTAAATTCTCATAAATGTAGAATTTAACTAAATAAAATCTTAAAGGGGCCCTATTATAACCATTGTTATGCTCATTTAATTAAAAAAAATTATTGTATTTTCTCCCTAAATAAATAATAAAATATATAATATAAATAACCTCTTAAGAATTATATTTCTGACTAACTAACTCTGTTGAAAAGTGTTGAAAATAATTGAAAAGGTGAAGAAAATCAGTCAAAATTATGTATTATGTATTCAAGGCTTAGAATAAACATATGCTTGTAATGTTTATTATTGTATCTAAAACTTCCATAAGTAAACAAAACAACCTCAAATCTTATTTAAATTTGAAAAGCTAGGATCCAATTTCCACAGTTCATTAGGACTCTTTTAAACTGCGTGCATGGTGTTTTAAAAAAAACTTTATTTAAACAGGAAGAGTATCCTATTCCACATTAATATTCAGCCTCTCTTTAAAAAGGGAGTCCTGGAATAAAGGCCTCAAAGTCATATCCCCTGCAGAGGACACATATATATTACCACCGTGTGTTTCTGAATATATATTAGAAATATAATAACACATTAAACCTCTTTGACACACAACACTGTGCATCACGCATGTGGTTTCCTGCATTAGCAAACAGCTCTTTTCTGTGACTGTATCTATGCAAATGCAGATGTAGTGCTGTTAATTGAGTGTGTAAACATGCATTACTCACAGAAGTGACAGAATATGACATGTCCCAGGATCCAGGGCAGCAGGTAGAGGATGACAGGAGCTGCTGCGTACACAGAGATCAGGAAACACGCAGCTCTCTTCATCCTGAAGCGGCTCAAACACTTACTTTCTGCAGAAATAATCAAATAGATTCAGTGTTCTATGTCGTGTTGCCTTTTCCTGGTTTCAGTGGAGAGCTGAGAGAAAAGCCTGCTGAGCTCTTCCTGGCAGCATGACTGTTGTGAATGTGAAATGCAGACAAAAGCAGGTCGAAGTTCGTGTGAATTAACATTTTCGCTGCTGTGATTGGCTCGCATTTTGCAAGAACACACCCCGCTGGCAACCGTGCACTGCAAGGCATTGTGGGTATTGGAGTTCTTTGGCGTAGTAGTTCGTAGCTGCATTCGTAAATTGGTTAAAGTATGATTTTAAAACAT
>NW_011356924.1:0-4374 GCF_000735185.1 Notothenia coriiceps
TTATCACCTGAATCTCCTCCTAGAGCACCATTGAGTTCTTTTTAACCAAATATCTCTGAGGGGAGGGGCTCCTTATTTTTCATCTAAAGTAACAGACAGAGAATCAGCACTTTGGAAACAGGGCTGAAACAGAGGGGATTATGGGTAATGCTGCAATGATCTGTTTGGTGTTTCAGCCAATCAGAGACATGTTCTGTATATATCTGAGACCTGTAATATATTGATGAAAAACAGTATAATAGGGGACCTTTAACTCAATAAAAAAATATTCAAACTAAAGTTAAATGCTCCAACTATGTATTTGTTTTATATGTAGCTACATACTTCTGAGACATTATACCTGGCCCAAAGAAAAACTGAAATTAGACTAATCTAAAAAATGTTAGCTGAAAAGATACAAAATTAAAATGAAATCGAAGCAGTCCTAATTCAAATAATAAATATCATACAGTCATTTATACAGAGTATCTACACCTTCTTAAACATCAAATTCAATGACATTCAGCCACAATTCACTAAGTAATATTACAACACTTGGATTTCTATAAAATGGTAAGTAGCAGGCTTTAAAAGAATCTCACAAAAAGATATCAATTTCCTTTAAAAAAAATATATAAACGAAAGTGCTTTTAACTCCCATGGTCAATTTATGTGATTTTCCAAAACAATAAGACTGACTTTCTCCCCGCTAAAATCCAAACACTTCCAATGACCCATATTCGCTGTGTTTATACATCAATTCGTTCTTAACCACCCTCACCTCCTCTGAATCGGGGTACAAAGTGACGGTGATGCTGGGGGGGTCACTCTGAGGTCGTCGTCGTGGTAACCTCTGGTAGAGCTCCTCGCCGACGAAGGGCATGATGGGAGACAGGAGCCGCAGACCGACGTCCAGACAGGTGTAGAGCGTCTGTCTGCACACCAGCGCCTGCCTCTGGCTGCTGCTGTCCTCCTCCGCTCTGCTCAGCACCGGCTTCACACTCTCCTGCAGCACAGACAGAGAGGGAGGGGGCACATCTGTCGTGTCAAATGATCATATAATCATTTAAAACATATAGTCTTATAATCTGATTGCCTGTTAAATTGTATTTTTAGTCCTGTATGTGTTTGACAGAGACATATTGTTAGAGCCAGTATTTTGTTACACCTAATTGTGACGTCTGTAGTCAACACACTATAAAAGACTACAATTCCCACGGCACCTGCTAAAAAGTGACAGTGATGGGCGACCTGCTAGAAAGACATTTGTTTGTTATTTTATTTGAGTTTTGCCTATTTGTTTTGACTATTGTAAAGGCCTCTTTTCTTTGTTGCATGTGTAAAAGTTATTTTATTTTGAGCAAACACATCGCATAACATCATCTAACCATCGGAGGCCAAGCAACTCTTCAACTGTAATTAATGTAAAGGAAAGATGTCTGTTTAAGGCGTCTAGTGGCTTGAAAGAAAAGCAAGGAAGGAAGCCACGACACATGTTAATGATTTACATTTCAGGAGGGCAAAGGAAGTGTAAAAGGGGGATTTGGGTTTTATGGTTTAATGGTGGGGATGTTTGGATCATGCTTAAGAGAATTGATGGGTGGGACCAGTTCTTTGCTCTCCATCAGAGTGTGACTGTAAGCTGTGTTCTGGGTGCAAAGCCATTTTATCCTGAGAGGGTGAAGCTGCTCTGTTCCTGCATTTGAGATCGATTTCACTTGTATATTGATTTTCTTTATTACTTTATTAAATATAACAAAAGAAAAACTTTGTCCATGAATCATTTATCTGTTTTTCTCTTAAGAATTTCCTCCACATGATTCGGTGACATTTGAGATGAATGTCACAGGGTTTCTCACCAGGTAGACGTCACAGAGCTCGTACAGCCAGAAGTTGTAGATGGCGGTGGTGATGGCGGGGAACTCGTAGGCCTTGAAGCCGGCATCGCAGAGAGCGACAGCAGCACTGAGGCGAGACAAAATCCACCGGTCTGACACACTCTCCTCTCCACACAGCTGAGGAGGTCGAGGAAAGGACAACACAGAGGGAAGGATTCAGGGGTTACCTCCCAAATATCAACAGTTCATGAATACAAAGCATGACGGTAAGAGAAACCCCCAGACACAGAGAGTTAACATTTACTTGGTCAAAATGTGTCAGTAGCTGAATATGAATAGGTTTGGATGAGTGTTTGTTTATGTTCTCCGTGTCCTTGATCTTCTCACCAGGGCTTTCTCTGACGGCACAAAGTTTTCTCCGAGCGTCTTCATGGCAAACTTCACAGCGTTCCACAGTTTGTTGCAGAAGTGACGGTAGCCCAGGATACGGTTGACATCCAGGTTGATATCCCTACCTGAGAGACACACAAACACAAAAAGGATTAAAGGATGACTTCTGTGTATATTTTGTAACAGCTGACCTTGTACCCACTGTTTATTCACTGTTTTGATAAACTTGATGTAGTCAAGGCTGAGCTCCGGCACACCACGGGAGAAAGTGAGAAAGAGAAAGTTGAGTTAACCTTGGCTGGTGTAGGCGCACAGGGCGAAGCGCAGAGCGTCCGTGCCGCACTCTGGGATGCCGTTAGGGTAGTCCGACGTCTGGCCCTGCTTCGCCTTCGCCACCTCCACCGGGTCCAAGTTGCTGTCCGTAAACAGGGCATGGAGACCCTAGAGGGGGTGAGGAATAAGTGAGGATGTGACGTGCAGCGGTTCCCAACCTTTTCAACTCAGGGCCCACTTAAGAATCTAAAAAATGTCGCGGCCCACATTTAACCATAAACATTACGGAGGCTAAATAAAGTTCTGATTGGTCAATTCAGAACATGTGACACGTTGTTAATCCAGGAGAACAGACCGCTGTCAAGGACTGTAATGACCGTTGCTCAGGAGGATCGAGAAAGAGAAAGGAGGTTCAAATAAAAAAAAATCTTAATAATGAAAATGTTTCCAAACAAATCAGAATGTTTTGCTAATTATTTGGCGGCCCACAGGTTGGGAACGACTGCTGTACTGTGTTATACAGGTTTTAGTGCATGTAAAAGGTCTGCAAAGGCTAAAATCCCAGCGTTCCTTCCATTGGGAATTTCTCTCCCACACACTCCCCCCCCCTGTCTCCATTGAACTCCTTTGTTTACTTCCGTAGCCTAGTGACAAGACTATATAAAACTTGTGCTTCTATTGGCTAGCACTCCAACACATTGTAAGGCTAAGGGGCGGGACTTCTCTAAGCGGTAGACCAATCCCAACAGAGCCGGCCAGCTAACCAATCAGAGTAGACTGGGCTTCATATAATTATCATCTTAACGTTTTGAGAATTAATATTGAGTAACATACGCCTTTTTTAAGAGTTAGAAACAGAGCATCTATAAAATACATGCATGTCATAAAACACCCCCTGGATTAGATACCCACTATCAAACACTGAAACGAAAGACAGGGGATTTTTTTTAAAGAGGCAAACTTAATAACCTCATGGACCCACATCACATCATCCTAAACCTAAAAACATCTGTTTCTCAACGATCGTAATAATTCAGGATTTCTTAAAGGTTGCAAAAACCTCTATTTCCAACATTTCCATTACATAAATCAACTGGCGGCCCACGGGCCACATCCGGCACGCGCGACAGGGGTGACTGTGGCGTTGGCGGAGTGGTTAGTGCGTTCGCCCCTCACTCATTTTAGTTTTTTATACAACGTCTCGTGAGTAATGTGCAGTACCGGAGTCCAACAGAGAGGCAGCAGCTGCGGGACAGTAGACTGCGTACTGCGTAGCCTTCCCTGCCCTGAAGAAGAAGTGATCCTTCGTTAGCGTGAAGAGTCTGCTTTATGCGCCCTGCACAGTGTTTCCGCCAGGGGGGCGTCTTGCCGTCATTTGACGCCCTGAACGCGAGCCGAGGGCGTCCAAAAATATTAATAATTCGAGAGAAGATCGAGAGTTTTTATCGCTTGAAATGACGAAAAGGACAAGGACATCCCGCTGTTGGATGGGCAAAGGAATCTGGTGGGAATATTTTCGGAGTATTGAAGATTGTTTCCCCGACATCGAAGGTGCCTGCTACAGGACAACATGGAACGTGCGCGATTTGGACGCGATGAGCGTTTTTTTTTTAGTGGAGCACGCGCGTGAGCTGCGAGCACCGGAGCCTCGCAGCGGCGAAACTGAGGTAACATGAAGAGCCGTTTGGGAGCCGAAAGAGCCGGCGCTTTAAGAGAGCAGAGCCAAATGATCCGGCTCACTAATGTAAATATACAGTAGGCCTATCTATAAGGGACGGCTCAAGTCAAAATTCAAAACAACCCCCCCCCCCCGCTCTCGGGGTGGACGCCCTCTCAGCCCCGGTCTGGCGGAAACACTGGCCCTGCAGCAGTAGCCCCGCTGCAAGGCTCCGGC
>NW_011356925.1:0-5271 GCF_000735185.1 Notothenia coriiceps
GTAGGTAGGGATGGGTATCGTTAAGGTTTTAACGGTACTACTACTTTTATCGATACCGCTTATCGATAAGGTCCTTTAACGGTACTTTTATCGGTTCTTTTAATAAAAAAAAGGTAAACTAACTAAATAAATTGTGAACAAAATTAGCATTGCTTTTTATTTAAATTAAATAAATAATATTTCACATCAAAAGAAACAGCACCAGGGTTGGTTCATTGTAGCTGAAACTTTAACAGACAGTTGAACCCGGTGCATTTCTCCGTCTGAATGTGGTGCACTTTTGCTAGATGTTTAGACAAATTGCTTGTGTTTCCGCCCTTACATGCTAAACTCTTATTGCACTTTTGGCAACGAGCATTGTCCACATCGAGACGGGTAAAGTTTAACCACACCTCGGAGCGCGTTCTCTCCACCATCTCCTCCGTGTGTGTGTGTGTGTGTGTGTGTGTGTGTGTGTTGCTGCATGTAGCAGCTGCGTGTGTGTAAACTGCCCCGCCCCCTCGCACACAGACGGGGGAGAGAGATCTCTCGTCTGGATTGGAAAGATCGAAAATACTCAAAATAATCATAGACGCATTTTGCAGTCTTTGTGCGTATGAGAAACGGAGTTGGCGACACTGAAACTGCAATATAATGTTTGTGTAGCAATAATACATATGACATATTTTTTAAATGTCTCCAGTACCGGTAACGTCGAAGCTTAATGGTACCACGGTCTTTAATAATTCAGCCCCGGGAGCCCATTTAATATACCTGGGCTCGGTACCCATCCCTAGTTAAGAGCATTCCATGGAATATAACAAAAAGTGTTTCTGAAGTGAATGACCTACCCCACCTTTAAGTGATTCAATTGTCTGTTTGTCTTTTCAATACATTTTGGCGAACCACAAGGATTACTGTTAGGCCTATTGATATTTGTTCTTCTAATCATACATTTTGCTTTCTTTGTTATTATGATTAAGAGTTTCACAGTCAAAAGCTCAATCAATCTGCGGAATATGAATAATATGGGTGTTGTTTGATCAGATTTGACCTTCAGTGTTCTGGCAAAATAAGTATCGAAGCATCAACTGACAGTATTCCCTAATAAAAAACATTGCGAAACTTTGATTGTTGTACCGAAAACATTCTAACTTTCCGACTTGGGTCCACTTCTGACCAGTGAGTAAAAAAAGAGGACGGAAACATAAAACTCACGTGTAAAATAATCATAACTGTTTAAACTTGGGTAGAAAAATTGTGAGTTCATGTCGGAGACTATTGCTCATAGTATGAAGATTTTTAAGGAAATAGGTTGTGAGTGCCTTAAGTCCGCTACTAACCAATCACTGTACTGTGTCACAACAACTGAGAACATGGCACATGTCAAAGACAGCCTGTGCTACATTTACCTGTGTGTAGTAGTCATGAACCAGCGATGAGGAGCACTGCTCAGTGTCTGGTTTGAGGCTGGGCTGGAAGTCGGGCTGGACGATTTGCACGGCCTTTAGCACCATGTCTCTTTCATCTTGCCGAAACACACCCTTTTTGAACACATCATCCAGAGAAAAGCCTTCCTCCTCCATCTGGGTCAGGCACCTGGACATAAAGGGACAAACAGTTGTTTTACCAGGTTTCTATTGGCCCTTAAGCAGATTTGAGCCATGTTCGAGTAAGGTGACCTGGGGATGCTCATCAGAATAAGTGGCTTAACAACCATTCATGCCAGGTATTATTATTTCTGGCTAATATATGTCACTTTTTCAATTAAATTGGGATAAAAGCATACAGTCCAGTCACTTTCCAATGAATCATGAGCTCTATGAGTCAGAATGGCCAATAGCACACTCAATAATAGCAGTAAACAAATTAGACATCATCCGATTATTCTGTAAACCACAGAATATTATTGTGCTATGCGATGGATGCAAAGGATAAAACAAAGCACAAACAGTAAACTATTTGCATTTCTTTCCTGACCATAAGGGAACAGAGAAGTGCACCAATGCGTAGCTGCAGGACTTCTTGACTTGTTGGCTCTTCTTACCAGCACAGTCTTTTTGTGTGCACGTTACGGTCCACACAATTGATTTGTTTAATATTTTGCCAACCAGAGACTAAAAGCCATATCTCAAGCCACATCTTGTCTGTATACAACATCAGATTAAAAAAGCCTCCAGACAACTCTGTTGCAGAAAGTTTATAATTACAATACTTTTTCCTTTCCATCCAGAACAGATGAATTGTTCAGTAAAGGTAGCCAGAGAATGAGATCACAAAGTAGATTTTCATTTACGTGGGAGATTATGGTTATTATGATGGAACAGATTTTGGAGTCTGATCACAAGTTAAGAGGGCACGAACCTTTGACCTGCCTGTTGATGTGGGACTTGGACTAAGATAATTCTATAATTTGCCGGCTCCAGATTAATTCAGCTTTTAAAAACCTCCCTCGTCTGTTGGATCATTGTATATGTCTCGCCTACCCTGATCTACAGTTACAGAATATAAATGTATCTATTTGCATTGATGGGCCTTTCTGTCAGAGTCAAAGTATGAGACTGATCTAGGGGCAGATGGGCACTGACGACATCAGTGAAATGTTTATTTAAATAGAACCTATTAGAGATCTCCTAGAGAGGGAACAGTCTCCATGACAGGACTGCAAAATGCAAATAATACCACTGTGCAACCAGTCTCTGGAATACAGATGAGAGGTGCAATAACATGATTATTTCATAGCTTGGTTTGATACGTTGCCTCAGAAAACCTGTGAATTAATTAATCCAGCCCGTTGGATTTGTATTATTCTGTGATTAGCAGGAATCAGGGGCTGAAGTGATATATAGTGTGTTGGTCCATTATGATTTGTGTTAGGGCTGCATGATACATTTCATAATAACTTAAAGGGGACCTATCATGCAAAATGCACTTGTGTACGTCTTTTATACATGAATATGTGTCCCCGGTGTGTCAGGGAACTCACCAAAAGTCAGAAAACACAACCCTCTCTCTTTTCCTCCATACCCAAATCTCTAAAAACGGGGCTGCAACAGAGCTGATTATTATTTGAATTTTTCTGACATCAGAAAAGGGGTGCTCCGCCTATATGGGCAACTCTCCACATCAGGAGGAGACAGCCACGGCCATTGCCGTTCGAAAGCGCTGGAGACGATGTAGTACATATGCCAGGCCTGTAGGTGGCGCTTTAGTCTGCCACAAAAGCGGCGAAGAAGACTTCTCAGATTCAGCCCTTGCAAAAACAGGGCTAAAAAAGAGCAAATAGAGCGAAATGAGGCATGGCTAAAATGCATGATCTGTTTGATATTTTGAAAAAAAAACTTTGCAGACATGTTTTATATAGGTATGGCCCTACAATATATTATTCAAATATAGCATGATAGGTCCACTTTAATTCATTATATCTATTATAATCATTTTAACCAATATGGCAAAATAGATTAAAATGATTATTTTAAACTGATCCATACCAAACAAGGGTTTTTCATTAAGTCTATAAAATTCCGTTAGTAGACTCTTTTTTAATAGTTTTACCAAATATTGTGATTTTGATAACATTTTGACTAATTGTGTAGTCCTAGTTGTTGGTATATAAAGTAAATAAGCGGTTTACTGATGTATTCTTCGAATGTATGAATTGGGCCAATGCAATATTTGTTTAAAATGACTGAATGGCATCCAGGTTATACTGTATATGCAATTTGTACTAACTACAGTGTACACTATTTCATTTATGTGCAAGAACCTCTGTCATATGTCTACAGGGATAACACCTAGTTAGTGCCATGCACACTTTGAGGTGAAGAGCCGCTGCCAAACCATGATTGAGCAGCTTTTACACCGTGTTTGGTTGCACTGCTCCCTAGAGGTTAACAACTGAACTACGTGACCGAGCCTAGAGACTCCAGTGAGGAAAACCCATTTGTCATCCCCTCAGAGGATGAGAGCACTCTGCTTCACCTGCACACCTTCTAAAAACAATTATAAATAACAGCATGCTGATTACCATCTAGGGGAAACTTGCATCAGCAATTTCCTACAAATGCATCTTATCAGCAAAATGAGATGGTTTCTCCACATGAATAAATACATAAAACTGTGTGATAATAGTCTGTCATATGTCTGCTGTTTGAAGTGTATGTTATATTTCTAAAAGGAAGCAGAAGAGGTCACATTTTTTTTTATTCTCACTTGTGCCTCGGAGTCTCTCGTGATGCAATGTGCCATTTTGGTCTGAGAAAATGAGAGAGCCTCGAACAAAGAGAGGATTAGTCTGGGTGCTGGCACTGTGGTCCGGAGGAACAAAGAGAGCAGAGGGGTTGAAAGATAGAGCATAATCAGCCTAGTGACTGCTCTGCTTCACCCCAGGGAGCAAAGAACTCTGGAGGACACAGCACTTATAGACGGGAAAAACTTTAAGGGGTGTGAGAGACAGAGGACAGGAGAGGGGAACAGATGGGTGCACTGAGGGTAAGGATGCTGCAGGGGGGACTTCACAGACGAGAGTGATATTAGGAGAGTACAGCATATTAAATGGGGAGACAACACAGTAAAGTAAAGAAGAGGCAGGATACAAACACAGTGAGTGACAAAGAAAATGATGATAGTGAGGATTGTAAGAGAAAGCAACTGCTGCAGAACAATGTCATACAAGCATCAGCTTACACTGATCGATAGACTAACCTGATACCTACCCACAATCCTACTGCCCTGCCACCACCACCTGTCTTGCTATTGGACCACGATGCATAGGGTGATGTCTCCAGGGTCCAGGGGGCGTGTGAGCATCACGGTGTGTGTGTGTGTGTGTGTGTGTGTGTGTGTGTGTGTGTGTGTGTGTGTGTGTGTGTGTGTGTGTGTGTGTGTGTGTGTGTGTGTGTGTGTGTGTGTGTAATATTGCAATAGCACTTGACCCAACTGAGAAGGATGAAGCTCTCAAACAGCTAATCAAGCCAGAACTGAAATGCGGAAGAGATAATATTCCATCACTTCTCAGGTTATTTAGCATAGTGGGATTAGAAGCTACATAGCTGTGGCCCAGATTACAAAGTGCCTTCCTCACACAACATATGAAGGTCAGACCTTGAGAAGGCTGAAGGCTGTGTGGGCTAAACGTGCACTCCCTTTACATTACATTACATTACATTGCATTTAGCAGACGCTTTTATCCAAAGTGACATTACAAAATAGGCGGTCATAAATTAAAAAGATCTAAACTTATATTGCATTCACGCAGAATATCTACTAAAATATCTACCACGAGGAAGTTGT
>NW_011356926.1:0-4545 GCF_000735185.1 Notothenia coriiceps
GCCGTCTCGGTTCAGCCTTACTGTGTTGTTTTAGTTGAACAATTCTCATAAATACACGCACAACTCAAACTGTTCGGCACAATGTGATTGGTTAATGACTTTATTTATGGTGCAAAAGTGCAGAAAAATCCACTTTGTTCCCAGAGGGAAGTTACATTCGCTCTCTCAAAGTATTCTGGATAAAAACAATGGTTCTAAAAAAGAAAAATACTGCAGTGCAAATAATTGAAACGCAAAAACAGAGAATACCAGATTATAATTCACACAGAAAAAAATCATTCATACCATTCAAAAATATTTATAACACAACAATACAACTCTGATGAAGTCATGGCATTGCTTATATGACCCTAACAGAAAGTGGGCACTCTGTCAACAGCCCAACACAAGTTATGACAAATCTTCCAGGGACCCCTAAAACCACTCCATTCCTCTGCAGCACTCCCAACTCCCACCTGCTACTCCATTAGTTTAAAACAAACAGTATTCACAAATAAAGTCCGGTCTTAACCTTTCCTCCTGCTGAATCTGCTCTCCCTTTCTTACTCCTCTCCAATTATCCTAATCCTTCCACCCACCCTGTAATGTTTCCTCTTGTTTTTTTGTTTTTTTTACCCCTCGACAGCCGCCAAGGGATGTAACGGCTGATGTAGAAATGCTAATGGTCCTCCTTTTCCTCCTTGCACCCCTGCTTTCCTCTCCTGTTGGTTTGCTCGGTGCTCTCCCTCCCCTAATTCAATTCTACATGCTTTTCTTGGCTTGACCGGCTCCTGTCTTCATTCAACAATTCTTCTCCCTGCCTCCTCCATTTCTTCTCTGAACTCCTTACTTACATTCTCCATTAAATCCTTTTAAAACTCTTCTCCCACTGTTCATCAACTCCCAGCCTTCTGTCTCTCTTTTCTCTCCCCTCTGTCTCTCTGGTGCTGTGTTTTTAGTGCCGGCTCTGATTTGTAACCTCTGGATGTACCCCTTCATGCTCTCCTTCTCCAGGCCGTCTGCCTCCCTCAGAGGGAGCAGCTCACTGGGGCTGAGAGGGGTCACGCCTGGGTGAGGGATATCACTTCTCCCCTATCTCCTTCTACCTTCCCTTTCTTACTCACCCTTTAACTCCCTCTGTCTCTCTATATCTATTTCTCTCCCTTATTGTTCCCCTCTCTCCTCCTTTTCCCCCTCCTGTTCTTCCTTTCTTTTATCTTAAAGTGACATCATTGATTTGCTGAATTCCTCCAGAAGAACACAAGGCCAAAATCCCATTCCAAGTCTACCTTTAAAGATTTCATTTTGCCTTGAGAGGCATTCATTTGAAAATCTTATGCAACTTGTGATTTCAGCATCTCAAATATTTGAGATCTAAAGTCTAAAATCCCAAAGTTCCCTTCCGTAACATATTGACATCACAATGTAACACTTGTGGTATTATTGGCTAGTGTTCCAACCCATTGTATGTGATAGGCTAAGAGGCAGGACATCACTAAGCGGTTGACCAATCACAACAGAGCCGGTCAGCTACCAATCAGAGCAGCCTGGGCTCTGGATTCAGACAGAGGGTGAAAAGAGGTGCTGCAGCACAGGCAGTATGAGAAAAATAAAGAGCTTTTTGAACATTAAAGCATGGAGACATGTCCCAGTAGAGACACTAAATACAAATAATAACCTAAATAAGCATAATAGGGCCCCTTTAACACTGCAGGCACTTAGGGAAGAAGTGTGAGACGGTGATGAATGATTGTACATAAATGAGAGTTTTGTGTACACAGACACACATATTGTGTGCTGAGGACTGCGGAGACAAAAGGGACAAGATGGAGATAAAGAGAGAAAAAATAGAAACCGGCCGGTGTGTGTTCTTGTGGGGGGCAACTGAGGGGATCGTCTTCCCCCCTCAGCCCCTCCCTGGCCCCAGCCAGAAGCCTCCAGGGGTCCCTGGGTTCCTGAGGAAAAACATCTCGGCCCCCATCACCCCTGAACCCAGCGCTGGGCTGTTTACCTTGGCCTGGCTGCCTGACAGCTTTACTGATGTTACATACAGGCACACAGGGACCCTGATTCAGAGAGGGAGAGGGAGCAGGAGCATGGGGAGAGGAGGAGGAGGAGGAGGAGGAGGAATGGAGGAGTGAAGACGATGGAGAACGAGTGACAAGGATGGAGGATGGAGGACGAATGAGGAGAAAAGTAGAGAAAATAGAAGGTGGGAGAGCGAGAGGTGTGAGGGAGCGAGAGTGTTAGCTTACTCTGATCTTAATCGCTACGATCAGATCCATTTGCGGAGATCTCCAGAGGAGAGAGCTGTTCGCAGGGCAACAGAGTGCACACTGAGTACACACTGAGAAGAAATATTGCAGGCGTAAAGTCTGCGCTGGAAATACAGGCATTAATTTTCATCAGCTTTATAAGTAGATCGCTGTGTATATAGAGCTATATTTTGTTTTTAGGATCGTTGCTCAATGAAGTATGTGAGATTTGAAAAGCAAATGTGGAATGGAGACTCAATATTTGGACAGGAGCTAACGTTACTCATTACAGTGTGCTGAAGAAATGTATAGGCAGTTTCCATACTGTTCATGGGGAGAGAATGGGGCGGGAGGGGCTGCTGCCACTCACTATACAAATGTTGACACAAGTATACCATATCTATTTTAAATAAATGATCAAATTGGAAACAAAGCATCATAAAACCCGCTTATTCTTTCAACTAAAACAAGTATGATTTATGAGTTAGGGAGTCAGAGCAAAATAGGGAGCACAATCTGGTAGAAATTCAGTAGAAATATCCCAGATGGCCAATCTTTAAGCAGTTTCTGAAAGAACAAAAAACAAGGAGAGCCTCTCCTTTTGAGGATGATTTCAATTTGCATTCATCCTTCATCATTTCCGAACAAAACTTCCCCTCATGGCCCACAGTTTGTCTATTTGTAGGCGTTTGTTTGTGCATTTCTGAGCCGCGATGCTGGGCCAGGCCGGGCCACAGGGGTTTCTGGGCTGGGGTGGGAGGTCTGTGTTTTGCAGCTCTGAGCTCTAAGTCTTGTTTGTCTGTCCTGAGCAGCTGGACAAGCTGTAATAATACAAACGGGCCTTTGAACAGGCTGCTGTGTTGTGCCGCTGTGGCTTAGGTTACATCCCACACACACACTTGTTCGCTCAGAAACACACTAAGATCAGACTGGCAACCAACCGCATGCACGCAAAACCATACCAAAAAACACATGTTCACACACTCCTGAACACAGGTGGACATGCAGACATGCGTGCAAGTACTAATATGCACAGACATACACAATAGAGGGATGACGTTTTTTGGTAGGCCTGACACAAAAGTTAGCATCGCAAGACCCATTGATGTGGGAAGTGCTTGAATGCTGACTCATTTCCAGGTTTGCACCGCTTTACACACCCTCGATCGTGAACCATATTCTAATAAGCTCTGATCTAACTGTGATTGATCATTTTAAACTCGGCCATCACTCTGCCTGACGGCCTGTTTGTCTGTCTCCTCTGTTGGTTTGTTTGTTTGTTTGTGTATGTGGACAGCCGGGTGGCTTGCTTGTTGTTTGTTTATGGCTGATCATTTGTCACAATAAATCATTAGGGAGACACACACACACACACACACACACACACACACACACACACACACACACACACACACACACACACACACACACACACACACACACACACACACACACACACACACACACACACACACACACAGTTGAGCTCTTTTGCAATATATACTTTTTTTTGATTTAGGGTTTCTGAAAAGGAAGTGTGACCTCTTGTAAACGTTTTGATGTGTGTGGGTCTGTGTGTGTGTGTGTGTGTGTGTATGCGCGTACCTGCAGCTGTTTGATGGTGTCGCCCCCCCTCCCGATCACCAGCCCCACCTTGCTGGCGGGGATCAGCATCTCCTGCACCGACGCGCCTCCTTCTCCTCCGTCTCCGTGAAACCCAGGACCGTTCCTGCAGCGCTCCACGATCTGAACCAGGAGACGCTTCGCCTGCCTGCACACACACAGAGAGAGAGAGAGAAAGACACACACACACACAGAGAGAAAGAGAGACAGACACACACGACATTAAAAAGGTATTTTATGCACGGTGTGTCTGCCCTTCTGTAAAATGCAACCTGATATTTGACATTGTTTTGAAATACATTCAGACCACTGAGATAAAGAAAGAAACTCACTCGATGCTCTCTGGAGTTCCAGTCAGGGAACAGGGCCGCTCCATCAGACCTCCGCTGTCTGTGCGCACACACACACACACACACACGTATCAATATGGAAGACTTAATTACATGCATGTTTTCCATGTGTTCCTAATGAACTTCCTTAAAGCCAAACTGAACGGTGTATACCTTTATAGAAACAGAACGAGAAATCAATCAACACAAAACTCAACCAGCTGTCGCCTGACTGATCAAACTAAACTGGGGAAGGTGTGTGTGTGTGTGTGTGTGTGTGTGTGTGTGTGTGTGTGTGTGTGTGTGTGTGTGTGTGTGTGTGTAGGTAGGACGTACGTACTATATATATATACTACTAC
>NW_011356927.1:0-4209 GCF_000735185.1 Notothenia coriiceps
GTCTGGTCTTCAACCTTCCTAAATTCTCCCACACCACGCCGCTCCTCCGCTCCCTTCACTGGCTTCCAGTAACTGCTAGAATCCACTTCAAGACACTGGTACTTGCGTACCATGCTGCGAATGGATCTGGCCCTTCCTACATCCAGGACATGGTTAAACCGTACACCCCAGCACGTGCACTCCGCTCTGCATTGGCCAAACAGCTCGCTGCACCCGCACTGCGAGGGGGACCCAAGTTCCCGTCAGCAAAAACACGTGGGTTTGCTATCCTGGCTCCAAAATGGTGGAATGAGCTCCCCATTGAAATCAGGACAGCAGAAAGCTTACACATCTTCCGGCGCAAACTGAAAACTCATCTCTTTAGACTCCACTTCGAGCGATTGAATTACTAACAAAGCACTTATATACTAATAAAGGGCTGGCTTTCTAAAGCCAGTTGAGTAGCACTTGAAATGTTTGGCTCTATGAAACCTGATGTACTTATATGATTCTGTTTTCTTCAAGGTTGTATCTTCCTGGTCGAATGCACTTATTGTAAATCGCTTTGGATAAAAGCGTCAGCTAAATGCAATGTAATGTAATGTAATGTAATGTGCAGCCGTGTTAAAGCACATTAAACTACACTCAGATATTCATTCTGACTCCAAGATAACAACGTTTGATCGTCCATTTTGTTAGCCAGTGATCTTCCGTTGGCTACAATGGATAGGAGACATCTAATCTCCTATCATGGGATATTCCTAATTAACCAAAGGATTATTGCATTAATCTGGTGTACTTTGAGAGCTAAATTAAGAAGCGAGATCAACGGAGAACGATGTGCTCGAATAAACAATTTAACCATAAACGCATTCTTGTAAAGATATGATTATCTAGAAATAGTAAATAGTGAAGATGAAATGTCGTAGTACAGTTCTCCAACCAGTACGGTATTCTGTGATCCGTGTTGAAGTGTAATCTTATCCCTGGATGATGTCAAAGAACACGACTATGTGTTTCTCTGCTTCCACAGGTGTGGGGGTGGTAATTGGAGGGAGGGGGTTGGGGATGGTGGGCCATAAAGATGAAAGCAGCCTCTGGAGTGAGCAGGTTACTCAGGGGCCACAAAGGCAGCCTCTCAAAGGTTCTCATGACGTCAATGACAAGACATGCATTATTTACAGTAAATGACTTTCAACTCTGAATACATTTAACAAACTTCCTGCTGCAACTGACTGAATATATTACTAGATTTGTCAGAAACATGGTGTAACTGACTAGAGAACATTGGCTGTGATAGAGTCGGTATTGAACACATAAACCATAAGAAATATGGCATCTTTCTCTACCTAGCTGCCTCTGAGTCATGTAACAGTTTGGAGGCGTTAATGGCGTCCTTCGACAGGAGTCATGTGATCACAGCCTCCTCAGGAGACTCTGCACCCAGCCTCAGACAAGGTGAGGGTCTTCATTGAGAGGAAGGCTAACAGGAAGTAGTCACTGCCTGCAGGGCTCTCAGCCAATAAGGAGCAAGATGACACACGACAGGGAAGGCTATATTTAACTGAATCAGGCATTCTGTACATGTGGAATTGTGGGTAGTGTCACAATGTTTTCTTGTTTAGAAGCACTTTTTTTCTTCAGACACTTCCTGTTAAAGATGTGAATGATAGTTACCATCTGCAGCTCCTCTTTTAGCTCATTCTTTTAAAATAGTTTTGATCCAGAACATTCTCTTCTCTGGTCAACAGACATTAGCCTTAGTAAGAGACTGCTAACATAGAGGAGCATTTAGCAACCAGGATGTGTGAATTGTTTAGTAGTGTGTTCATCATAACTACTTTATATGACAGATAATGTGTTTTTAGCTTCTCCTGACGTAACACATAATAATAAGTGAAGTGTTTAGTGAGTAAAAATATCTTTATAAACTCAATGACAGTACCGTTGTATTCATCCAATCCACTATAATTTGGCCAAATTCCAGCTGAATAAAAAAAAAAGTTGTTCATTGGTGGTGCATTGAGGTGCCAATGAGATTATGTAATTAAAAGAGCTCCAGCAAAAGCTCAAACAAAAGCAAGCAGAAAGCAGGATGGACATATGACATTTAACGTTCTATGTATCATTGGGAAAGGTTACAGTCCCTCATGTTTCCAGTGGCAGCTAGAGGACATTCAAGTGACATGCTTCAAGTACAGAACATTAGGATTCGCTGTATTTACATTGCATTTTGTCACATTTAGTTTGAGTTTTTATTGATTACACTTGTTCCACATTATAATGTGATTAGATTGTGATATTTCAATGTATTATTTCCGTTTGCATTATGACTTTCCAGGTGTTTTGTTATTTTATTATTGCAAATGTTCCATTCCTGGCTAGACCAAAGGAGCAAACCACAAACCTTAAAGTTGTTTAAGATTGTTTTCCCAAGAATGGATTAAGGTGACTTGTGTTAAACTATATATTTATGTGATTGAATGAGGTTTTCTTCCCTTTGGTAATGAGATGTTGTTCTGGTTTGATAGTTCACTGCTAAAATGCTAAACTATAGGAGATGGCATAATTTCCTTATTCAAAAACTACACATAAACCATTTTGACCCAAATTAAGATATTTGTTCGTCCTGTCGCACACACTTCCTAATCAACCTCTCCTTAACGCACACATACAGTAATGTAAAGGTTTACAGTGATGATGCTTATAAATACGTTTTATTTAGCAAGAATGATTCCACATATAAAAACACACCTTTATGACTTCTAAAGTGTAAATGTTATCTCCAGAAGAAAGAAGTTAACGTCAGGTTAAAACGAATTTACATCACGGTCACATGACTTCACGTCACCACCACTAAGGCCCCGGCCCCACGAGGACGGCAAAACGCATAGGATTAACGCAATCGCAAAAAAGCTTCCGTCCACACGCAATATTCACCGGATACTAGTGTCTGTCCCGGTCTGTCCACACGAGACAGCTCCGCTTAGCTCCAACCGCTGGAAAAAGCAGCAGTACATATGCCGAGCCTCTACGTGGCGCTGTAACTTCCTCCACAAAAGCAGCGAAGAAGCATGGTTCTCCTTCTGTTTATTCTTCTCGGTAGGGGCTGAGGGAACCGGGCAGTTTTTCGCCAGTCAACGACGTGTATTAAAGTTTAAATCTTCCTTAAATCTTATAAAAGTGCCAGTCAAAGGTCTTCTTTGCTATTTATTGAGCTTTAAAACAAATGAATAACGACTCTATATAATATAATAATAAAATACACGGAGCCTCTCTTTTTCCTCCCTCTCTTCTGACAGCGTCAGTGTCTCATGCATGCAGCAGCTGATCCAGTAATGAGTGACCCGACAGTAAAAATAAACATATTTATAACTAGTTTAGGTAGTTTGAGAGGTAATTAAAATAGCTAAGGGTGATGATCTGACTTGAAGTGTGTGTTTTGCTCCGTTCACCGCTGCATCACAGCGGGAGGAGCTGCAGGTGAGCAGAGCTGCGTGTCTCCGTCCTGTCAGATTAGATTTCACTCGCGTTTATGTCCATATCGAGAGAAAGATAAATAATCTGAACTCAGTGTGCAGTTTACTTTGACGCGGGGGTGAGCAGCAGAGGTGGGGAGAGGCGGGGCTATTGCGTCATCATTATCAGAAAATGATCGTATATATATATATATCGTACACACGGAGCCGTTGGACCCCCCAGAGCGTTGCGTATGCCGTTCTATCCACCTTGGGACCCATTATCATATTCGGTCGTCCTCGTGTGGCCGAACGGTCTATATGACACTAAACAGTAACGCAAACGACCGTTTTCGTCCTCGTGTGGCCGGGGCCTTAATGTATTTGAGGCCATCAGTTGTGTTGAGCAGAGGTAAGGGTTAGTGCACAGTGGAAAGCCCTATTTGACTGCTGTTGTAATCCATATTATGGCAAGAACCAGTCAACTCAGCAAAGAGAAACTGTCACGATCTGTCTGTGTTGTTTTTTGTCTTGTCTTTTTCTGTCTTTGGTTTCCTGCTTTATTTTGAAAAGTGTTCACCTCCTGTCTTGCCTGTTGCGTTCTGTCTGTTTTCCCTCCCTGATTACCCGATTGTGTTCACCTGGTGCCCCTGTGTTTTCTCCTCCCTCCTCACCTGTCTCTTGTTGGTTTGATTAGTCCTGTGTGCATTTAGGTTCTGTGTTTTCTGTTAGTCTTTGTGAGTTCCTTGTTGTAGTTGGACTGTGTTCACGG
>NW_011356928.1:0-2463 GCF_000735185.1 Notothenia coriiceps
CATGGATCCATGCAGACTGTGTGCATGTCTGTTGGAATAACGTTTCTTTGCAGCACACACCTTTATTGTCCCAGAACTAAAAGCATATCAGTGCAAACAGACTTGGCTGCCGATGCAAAAAGGTTTCCTCCTGTGAGCGGAGTCTGGCATTTTGTCTTCTTGGAAACTTAACACAACTATAGCTAAACAACGACGTTTGACTTGCAGCTTTTTACCCGGCAACACGTCAGTTGATGATCACTTACTCTGCAGATAAGCATGCAGTTTCCCCAAAGCTGTCAATAGTCCAACCAACACATGTATTTGTGTTTTTCTGACATCATTTAACCTATTTGACCCTTTTTCACGCTGGTTTTGTCGACGTGGCATTCTCCTGATATTCTTAAATTGTTCAGGCTCTGTTTTTCTCATTAATGCATAGGAACGTTTTTCCTTTGACCATCGAGAGCCTTCGTGAGTTGAATTCTTCATGCAATGTATTTTCCCTCAGACTGTCAGCGAGTGTCTTTATTAAATCTGATGGCGTCCATGTTTCTCTCTGTGAGGTTTGTGTGACAAAGTGTTTATGACTTCCTGCTGCGTAAAACCTCCGACCTCTGACCTCTGCTGCATCCCTGCATCTCTCATAACTCACTCTGCACATAGTGTACTTTTCAACCTTCATCTCTCTTCTTCTGCACTTCCCTCCTTTGTCCTTTTCCAATCACACGCTTCCCTTCCTTCCTTCCTCGTGTCCTTGCATCCTCCCTCCCCTCTTCCTCTCTCTCCTCTCTCAGTGGTCCCTCCCTCTCCTTTCCAGAGAAGATTCTTGACCTGAAACAATAAAAGAATAATTCTGAGAAATCCTTTCAACAGAACAATTTTGTAAAATAGTTTTAAAAAAGATAAAATTCAATCTGAAAATATGATATTAAACAAATATAAAAAAAAGTGTTAATACAATTAAAATAAATAAATAGATACATAGATAAATAAATAAATATAAAATGAAATATAATACAAAAAAGTCTAGCCAGTGTTTTGTAAAAAAAAGAAGATATGTATTATGACCTACAGTATGTCCTTTCTTCCCTTCCTTCCTCGTGTGCTTGCTTGCTTCCTATTTACTTGTATATAGACTCATGCATGTACTTGTACACTTACACATTTTTTGACACGTATTAATCTGCACTACTTGCACATTGGTCTTGCGGCGTAATCTGCACTATTTTTGTTTTTTTGTTTTAGGTCCCTCCGGTTTCAATTAGCATTACTGCACTGTCCCTGTCAAAGACAATAAAGCTTTGAATCTTTGAATCCGGTTTCCTCTCTCTTCTCCCTCTGTTCTCACTCCCTCTCTTTTCCAGAGAAGTTTCTTGGCCTGCAGCAGCTGTTGCATGCACTCCCTTCCCTTCAGTGTGTGTGTGTGTGTGTGTGTGTGTGTGTGTGTGTGTGTGTGTGTGTGTGTGTGTGTGTGTGTGTGTGTGTGTGTGTGTGTGTGTGTGTGTGTGTGTGTGAGAGAGCTGTAACATGATCTTGCGGCCGGGAGAAACCGTTTTAAAAGCCCTCACGTGTGTCAATGCAGTCACAGGAAATGCCATATAAGGCAGAAAGTAGATCGGGCATCCGTTAGGCTCTGTGTGGGTGTGTGTGTATGTGTGTGGGGGGGTGGCTGTGTGTGTGGGGGGGCTGTGGGTATGTGTGTGGGGGGGGCTGTGTGTGTGTGTGTGTGTGTGTGTGTGTGTGTGTGTGTGTGTGTGTGTGTGTGTGTGTGTGTGTGTGTGTGTGTGTGTGTGTGTGTGTGAAGATCCTAAATGAGTCCTTGTTCCTCCAGGATTTCAAACCAGTTTGACTCCATCATCAAAAAAGTAAACATCTCTTTCTTTGTTCTCCGTGAACATTTGAAACACAGTCAATATTAATGTCTGATAAATGGATATCTAATCATGCACCAGAGAATAATTAGTGGTTTTATGCTTCAAACGACCCGTGACATACTCTATTTTCTGGTCATGGTTTTTGATTCCCTTAGGAAAAGGAACAGAGAAAAGAAGAAGACACCACTTAGGTTATTTATTATGTTGACAGCTGGAAAACAACATCTGGAGGTCCCTGAAGCCTTACAAATGAAAGGAGGCTTTAGGTCACAGTAGGCCTGTTAAGCGTGTCCACTTCAGGCTGAGGTGAAATAAACAAACTGTTAGGTCTTTAAAGAGTCCTCTCCTGCTGATGTTCAGGTGTATATCAGTATGTAGTGTCTCTACTTTAAAGAGTCCTCTCCTGCTGATGTTCATGTGTATATCAGTATGTAGTGTCTCTACTTTAAAGAGTCCTCTCCTGCTGATGTTCAGGTGTACATCAGTATGTAGTGTCTCTACTTTAAAGAGTCCTCTCCTGCTGATGTTCAGGTGTATATCAGTATGTAGTGTCTCTACTTTAAAGAGTCCTCTCCTGCTGATGTTCAGGTGTATATCAGTATGTAGT
>NW_011356929.1:0-1186 GCF_000735185.1 Notothenia coriiceps
AGACGTAAAGAGCCGAGCAGCCGCCTGGTCGGCCTGGACCAATGAGCAGCAAGACTGTGAGTGATGTCATCGACTGCAGGAGGAATATCAATATATTTTTTTATGTTTTAATATTAATTTAAACCTTTATTTATATCTTTGCTCATATTAAACTCTGATGGTTTTAGTAGCAGGGCTTTATTCGTATTTATTTGTTATTTTTTAACCCAAACAACTTGTATTGTTCGAATGATGTCCCGTGTGTTCAGGTGAGAAGCTGCGCCACATCTACGAGGAGGACGAGGGGGGGGACACGTCTGCAGCCAGAGTGGACCGGGACGTGGTGAGCTCTGTTATTACTATATTATTATTATTATTATTGTTGTTTATTATTTATGATTTATCTGGATTTATATAAGATGTTTCTCTGATGTGAGAGCAGCTGCAGTTTAATCTGAGGTCAGAGAGTCCGCAGACAATAGAGTTTTAATCTGAAGGATAGAAAGTAATCTGAGAGGAAATCTGCTTACATAAAGACTGCCAGGCTCTTATTTTGAAGGGGAAGACAGCACAGGCTCTTATTTTGAAGGGGAAGACAGCACAGGCTCTTATTTTGAAGGAGAAGACATCACTGGCTTTTATTTTGAAGGGGAATACAGCACAGGCTTTTATTTTGGAGGAGAAGACAATACATGCTTTTATTTTGAAGGAGAAGACAGCACAAGCTTTTATTTTGAAGGAGAAGACACAGGCTTTTATTTTGAAGGAGAAGACAGTACAAGCTTTTATTTTGTAGGAAAATACATCACAGGCTTTTAGTTTGGAGGAAAATACATCACAGGCTTTTATTTTGAAGGAGAAGACATCACAGGCTTTTATTTTGACGGGGAAGCGAAATAGGCTTTTATTTTAAGACAGCACAAGCTTTTATTAAACCTACCTTCATTTTTGAAAGAGTGGTTATAACAGGCTTTTATTTTGTAAGAGGAGTTATAACAGGATTTTATTTTGGAGAAGACATTGCAGACTTTTATTTTGTAAGAGGAATTATAACGGGCTTTTATTTTGGCAGCAAATCCTGAACCACATCCTGGACGACGTGGAATTCTTCGTGATGAAACTGCAGAAATCTACGGAGGCTTTCAGCGAACTCTCAAAGAGGAAGAAGAACAAGAAGGGCAAGAAGAAGGGCCCGGGGGGTGAGGAG
>NW_011356930.1:2055-7394 GCF_000735185.1 Notothenia coriiceps
GTTGTGTGTGTGTGTGTGTGTGTGTGTGTGTGTGTGTGTGTGTGTGTGTGTGTGTGTGTGTGTGTGTGTGTGTGTGTGTGTGTGTGTGTGTGTGAGAGAGAGAGATTTGGTAGGCTGATATAACAGAAAAGAGATAACTGTTGCCTCTGCATTCACCTCTCTCCCTCCCTCTCTCCCTCCCTCCTATCCTCCCCCCACACATGCACACAATCCCCGAACAAGCATGTGCACACCTCACAGACACATAGAAACCTATTGGTTAGCTCCTGCGTCATTACAGTAGCCATCTGTTAGTATTCAGGCACACATACACCGACTTGGCTGTGTGTATGGATCCAATATGTAAACACACGCTCACACGCGCACACACACACACGCTCACACGTGCACACACACGCACACGCACACACACACACACACACACACACACACACACACACACATGGCATATCCACCAGCACACACATTTACCCAAGATATATCTCACCTTGGTGATCTTTACTGCCCTACACGCCCTGCTAGTAGTGTGAGGGATTTTATTTAAAGCTTTATATTTACATGGATCAGGTGAGAGAAAAGTTTCCCCTCCCTATATTCTCCCCTTTATTGTCCTCTTTCTTTTTAATTTTCTCTCCATCCCAAGCCACATATATGTGTCTGTTTTTCGGCATCTGCCAAAAACTGATGTCATTGTCCACCAGTGTACTTTCAGTGTGTGAGATGAAAGGATGAATGTTGAGGTATAATCCCACGGTTTAATCCCAACTACTCTCAATCCACTGCCTGCACACTGGACAGCTGGAGAAAGTCCTCACTCTGACACACAGTTTTGTTAAAGCATACAAAAAAACATGAAGGGTTTGGAAGGGGGAGTGGACGACACGCATTTTGGGCCTCCAACAGTCTTTAATAATGATCTCACATTATTCAAATATGCCCACCTGCTAAGCTAAAAGAGAGAGTGAGAGAAAGAGAGAGAGAGAGAGAGAGAGAGAGAGGGAGATGAAAGATTATATATTTCTCATGGGTGGGAGACAGTGAGTGAGTGAGTGAGTGAGTGAGAGTGAGTGAGTGGGAGGGAGGGCGGCAGTCAGAAACAAGCAAACTAATTCTCACCGAAGAACAGACCGTCGTGCCCGAGCAGGAGCCGCAGATAGTTCACCTCTCTGACGCTCTTTGCACATCAACAAAGAAACGTTTTTAAGCGCTATTTCTCTTCTTCTTCTTCTTCTTCTTCTTCGTGTCCAGATATCAAGTAGGACCAGAGTTTCCGTTTTGGATACGGGGCTGCGAGCACACGCACCCACACTTCTTCAAGCAGCGACAACTCAAGGTAAGGCATTAACTCAACGTGAGGTGAATTACTTTTGCTTTAAGCACTTGGCGGTAGAAAAGCAGTCGATAAAGGGATAAAAGAGATGTTTTGTGCCGTGTTGCTCATGCTGTTCATGATACTCCCTTTGCGGAAACCGCGCGTTAAACAGCTGCAGTGTAATTCTCCCAACTGGCACAGAAAGCAGGAAAAGTGTCTGTCTGCTCATCGTGCCAGGATAAAGTTAAACGAGACACGGTCTGTATTATGTAGAAAACATCATTTTTTGAGTTTTGATAAATGATTCTGCCTGTAGGCTACCCGATGCAAAGTGTCTATAAAGAGCGACTGCAAGGAATTTATTGTACTTTATTATTATTATTATTATTATTATTATTATATTCCTATAATGTTCAGGCGTGTTGTGCAGAATTACAGTAAACAATATAGTTTAATGAGGATAGTCACCAACTTTGGTTGGTTAAGAAAGATACCGTATTTGACGCGCACAGTTACAGGTCTTCATCAGAGTAATTTCACAAAAGCTGGTCCTAGTCATTTTGTCCCCTAGTGAAGTTTTCCATGCAAAGATAATGGCTGTGTCTGCAATAGTATTGAAGAAAACGAGTTCCTATCTGAAGTCAAAGTAATGCAAAGCGTTCACATGTTCCTTCTCACACCCTTATCACTGCCTGTTTCTGTGAAACTGCATCCTTAGCTCTTCCAGTTATTCACTTGTTAATTATGCATTAAACAGTCCAGAAGCAAGCACTTTACTCTCCCCATACTAGCTCTGCGTATTGACTGCAGGCTTTTAAGTTTTAAGTGGGCATTTGAAATATCTGATGGCACAGTGAGCTCAAATGTTGAAAGAGAGGCTACTGTTTAATATATGGGCCACATCATTGCTTTGGTGGAAGAGGGGCAGCTGAGGTAAGTTTGAATAATTTCCCATAAACGCATCAACAGGGATTAAATGTTTATCAAAGCCACAACAGAGAGTATAATATCATATATCATTGTTTTGCTATGAAAGCAGAGTCCACCCCCTACTGGCCTCATTAACTTGTCTCATGTGAGCTTGGGCAATTTGATGAACGGGGAGAGCAGCAGAGAGGAGAGACAACATCACAGAAAATCTAGTGCAGGCTACTACACTACTGCACCCAAGAGAGAGACTAAAGGAGGTTGCTGAACTAAGAAAGTGAACAAAACGGCTGAGAGGGAGGCTGGGAATGACAAAAAGGGGGGAAGGCGACAGAAAAAGTGGGGGGAAAAATGTGGTCGCTCACATTTCGTCTGGTAAGAAAAGCTTGCTCTGATTTTATATAACAGAGTGCAAAGAACCTTCTATCAGACAACATTTCTCTCACAGTTCACACCTGTCTGCTGAGCTGTCAGCCTCACAGTATGCACCGTCACATCATGGTTTCACCCGGATCAGACCATCTGTGTGTTACCTGTACATCTATCTATCTATCTATCTTTCTCTCTATCCATCCATCCATCCATCTATCCATTTATATATCCATCTATATGCATAGCTGTATATCTTCAAGTCTCCTTCCCCTCCTTTGTCCACGGTCCCTATAGAGCAAACCTGTAAACTGCAGTATTTTATGTTTGAGCTCGTCTCCTCATTTAGAGTTGGTGGAAAGGCTGCAGCCTAAAAGACAAAAGGCTTTTTAAATCATTGTGTACTTTTTCCTTGTGTACTGTACTGTTCATGGAAAAAGCAAATCTGCTGTCCTTGGATTTCACTGCACAAGCCAGATAACTGACAAGCCAACACACACATAACCAAACAGAGCTGGTTTCAGTGATACACTGTATGTTTGGGTTCATGGACTTTCTGCTTTGTGTACACCAACTTGATTTTTTGGTGAGAATGGAAGATGCCAGTCTGAGGTTAGAACCTTCACCTGCACGTTGGACCTGCTGCCTTTCAAAAGTCTGGGGATTCATTTGAAGAGATTCTCTATCTGACTGACCTATGATGTGCACTCAGTCAGAAACATTTTGAGCATATCGGAAGGATGTTAACCGACCGAACGGATGGCTTTGTTAATCATCTTACAAAGTTATAAAAGAGAACTTGGATGTAACAATTTGGAAGATTATAGCTTTGCATTTTAACATTTGAGTCACAATTTAAGTCTTGCTTTTGACGTGAATGATTCGATCCTGTTTGTTTAGTTGAGTGCTTGTCGGATTTTAAGCAGGAAATCAGAACATGAAATAGTTCTTTACACTTTTGGAGAATTTTGTGATGGGAATGGTTGTAGTTTCTTGTATTTTCAGCAGATCAAAATTAAGATAAAAGGCATTTTAAATTCATTTTCTGCATTAGGAATGACCTTTTGTGTAGAGATGAAGTTCCAGTATTCTGATTGGTTATGAAGTTGGACAAGTTGGACATCCTTAGTAGAATAATCTGCTGACTTCTCAGTGCTATAGTTTAATACCAGCAGGGTGGATTTATTCAGTTAACAGGAAAATGCTGACGTGGTCATATAATCAAAGAGCTATACATGCTTGAAATCTATAAGTATTTTCATTTGGTTTGAACTCAATTAAATGGAAGAGTGAGTTGACTGCACAGTGCACACACTAGCCTCCCTACATCACTATTATTGATTACAAAACAGTTCATAGAGGCTGGACAATGTAGTTATTACATTACATTAGTTATTACAACACTGATCCAATGCCAGTAGCTCTGAAGTAATGCCGTTATGATGGAAAAGCATAAAAAAGGATGAGGATGTAAGAGACTATGTTCCTGTTTAGAGTAACATTTGTAGTATTGATCAACTCACATAAAGTATTCCTCCTTGTTGAATCACTGCAGACTGAACAGAGAGGTCGAAGGAAATGTATTATTTAAAACAGAAAAATATGAAATAAAATATAAAAACCTCAACATTGATTATTGATACGATTGGTCAATGCTGAAGAGAGTGGGGGCAGTATATCTGTAACATTGGATTATGCATGCAGCGCAGAGATACGACCTAAATGGAAAAAATAGGACGCGTTTATTTTATTGTGAAAAGCTTAAGCTCACAGGCCTAAATAAAGAGTCCAAGGCTGCAGCCGAATAGTACAAAACTCAGCTCCTATCGTCTCTATCCCTATCGTCTCTATCCCTATCATCTCTATCCCTATCGTATATCCTTATCATCTCTATCCCTATCGTCTATCCTTATCGTCTCTATCCTTATCGTCTCTATCCCTATCGTCTCTATCCCTATCGGCTCTATCCCTATCGTCTATCCCTATCATCTCTATCCCTATCGTCTATCCTTATCGTCTCTATCCCTATCGTCTCTATCCTTATCGTCTCTATCCCTATCGTCTCTATCCTTATCGCCTATCCTTATCGTCTCTATCCTTATCGCCTATCCTTATCGTCTCTATCCCTATCGTCTCTATTCTTATCGTCTATCCTTATCGTCTCTATCCTTATCGTCGCTATCCTTATCGTCTATCCTTATCGTCTCTATCCTTATCGCCTACCCTTATCGCCTACCCTTATCGTCTCTATTCATATAGTCTCTATCCTTATCGTCTCTATCCCTATCGTCTCTATCCTTATCGCCTATCCTTATCTTCTCTATCCTTATTGTCTCTATCCTTATCGTCTCTATCCTTATTTTCTCTATCCTTATCGCCTATCCCTATCGTCTCTATCCTTATCGCCTATCCTTATCGTCTCTATCCTTATCGTCTCTATCCTTATCGTCTATCCTTATCATCTCTATCCCTATCGTCTCTATCCCTATCGTCTCTATCCTTATCGCCTATCCTTATCGTCTCTATCCTTATCGTTTCTATCCTTATCGCCTATCCTTATCGTCTATATCCCTATCGTCTATCCCTATCGTCTCTATTCTTATCGTCTATCCTTATCATCTCTATCCCTATCGTCTCTATTCTTATCGTCTCTATCCTTATCGCCTATCCTTATCGTCTCTATCCCTATCGTCTCTATCCCTATCGTCTCTATCCTTATCGTCTCTATCCT
>NW_011356931.1:0-5180 GCF_000735185.1 Notothenia coriiceps
CAGGTTTTTGATACCTCCCTCGGCTATTCTCGTCTACTTTCGAGGCGAGCCACAACGCGTCTCAAACAAGCCTACTAGCAAGACGTGGATCGAAATTGCGCAGGTCTCGCTTGTCTCAAACAAGCCTACTGTTAAATTCTGCTGTACACAATATTGGACACAGACTATAAAGGGCACAAAGTTTCATTCACTAATGAAAGTCAAACACATGTTTGTTTCCACTGTTTTATTGTGTGCCTGTTGTGATACGCAATTAATTGACTTATCGTACGATAAATAAAAATGAACTCGATACATTGCCATTTACATGAGGATGTGACTAGCAGTTTGAAAGGATGTACTTGAATTATTATTTTATATTATCATGTCAGTGGTCTAAAATGGTCATACAACGGTGCCGAAAATATTATCGTTTATCACAATAATTTCCGGGAAAATGTATCCAACAAAATTAATTATCGTGAGAGGCCTATACATGATAAACACACACAAACAAATATACAGACTTACTCCAAACTGCCAATTTTTTTTAAATACTAACATCAAATACACATTCTGGTACTCTCTTGAGAAGAGTACCAGAAAAAAATGAATGTCATTTTAAAAATGTATTTATTTAAAAAAAAAATGAATACCATTTTAGTTTTTTGTTACTTTGTTCTGAAAGCTGAACCTCACAGTGAGGAGAGGGAAGAGGCTGTGTGAATTACTTTACATTGTGGATAAGGGTGGATAGCCCCCATTGTTCTGTGTGTCAAAATGAAAGACAGCCCACACACCTATCAATCATCAAACCGTGGGGTCTTATTTCATTACGTGTTGATTTCTATCAACACGTAATGTTGTATCGATGTACAACAAAGTATTCTCCGTTGGGACTTCCTGCAACAACACCACGCCGTTATCTTGATTCTGATTGGCCAGAAGACATTATCAAAGATGTTCTATTGAGAAGACGATCACTAGCTGACAAAAGTTTTCAAAACCGTTTCTAGTCTTCGGTATTCTTGTTTTTGGCATGAGAATAGTTTGGGCAGCGTGAGAGCGTGAGATTGAGAGTGAAAGCGTGTGTCACACGCTAGATGCGTGAGAGTTGGCAACCCTGCTTTAAGATGATGTATTTGAGTCGATTATAACTTGGTTAACCTCCACAGGTGCTACTAAGGCCCGTTGGACCGACAAGCCTCAATAATTAGCCCCTCAGGACAGCAATGGAACACAGAGGAGCTGGTGAGGGGCCGGGCAGAAGACCCTCCAGTCCCTCCTCTGGGACACCCATGGGTGCCAAGGGACAAGCAGCACTGAGTGTTCAAAAGCCCAGGGTAAAGGTCACTCCCTTCCATGGCTCCCCCGTAGCAAGCAGTGATGGAGCCCTCCGCAGCACCCGGACCGCAGCCTCTGCTCATGGAAGCCTGTTTCTGGACACACTTGGTCGGCTGAATGCCCCTCCTGTCAGAGGGAGAGCTGCTGCTGGGAGCTCAGAGGAACCCCCCCGCAGTTCAGGCTCTGCACCGGCCCCCACAGGAGTAAATCTCCAGGCAAGTCCTCTGATGTTCCAGCTGCATATGAGCTGTGAGGGTTGTAAAGCAATAACATTGTATATGTTTCCACACTCAGAGATATTTGAAATGTGTGTATACCAATTATGTGTGCGTGTTTCGATTGACTTTGTTCATTAATTACTGCACTACTTTGTGTTCAACATTTACATTTTATTCCAGAAGTTCTACATCAAAATGTTTGCTTTCTACACAGTTATATTCATCTGAATGCACAGATTGCAGAAAGGCTCAAATTGACAATGACACTGAAATCATACTTCTTACCAGAAACAAACTTTTGGGTTATATTGTATTTTATTATACATTTCCTGAATTATTATGTGAATGTATTCAACTTGAATGTTTAGATGTCAAATACTCTTATTACAAACATCTTCATTAGTGTACAGAACGAACAATTACTGTAACACTGGACTGTTCATACCGGTCTAATATTAAAATGATTAATGTTGTCCATATGTTGTACCAATGCCCACCCACGTATCACATATTGTCTTCTCCTTTCTCTTTTATTACATTTAGAATAAATATGTTTTTGCCCTTTTAAAGAGTGCTGGCAGGAAGGCAGTGAAGTCAAGCACCATGCTTTGTCCCAGCCACAAAGGAAAGGAGAGGAGAGCTGTCTCCAGCAAACCTCCGTCCGGTGAGTTGATCTTCCCTTTGCAAACTTGATTGAACTCAACCTATCTTGAGAAAATAAATAAACTTAAAGAGTTGCTAGAAAATTGCAAGACTAACATTTGGATGACTGTTAGGGGCAGCCCTAGTTAGCTGTACTCAAATGTTGTTATTTGTGATCATCTTACTGTGTTTAATAATGAATTTTTCTGCATTAGTCATGTGTTTAACTGGAAAAGTGGGCATTGATGTAATATGTTGTCTCCAGGGTGACCGCACCTTTCAGACTGATATTCCTACTGATGACTTCTGACTACATAACCTAACCTTTGTTCTTATCCTAGCTGTGAAGAGGAGAAAAAGGAAGATGGGAATGTACAACCTAGTCCCCAAGAAGAAGGCCAAGGCCATTAAACAGCAGGAGAAGGTAGGTCCACGTATCTATTTATTTATACATTTATTTGTCATTCAGTCATGTATTCTTATCTTTTAGCTCACTGGGGTTATGTTGTATGTTCCCAGGAGTGTACCCAGTAGCAAGTAAATACCATGCAAGCAATATGCTGTTTGCCATGTTGAAATAAATACCAATACCTACAAATGTCATTCCTTTCTTCATCAGAAGGAGGAGCCAGGACCCAGTGTGCAGCAGAACAGAGCTGCAGCTGAGGAGAAGCCAGTGATGCTCACAGAGACTCTGCAGCCCCTCAGGAGTGAACTGTTGATGGAGGGGGACCCTGGAGAAGGAGAATACACAGAGCTGGCTTTGGAGTGTCTGGATCTGAAAGCTCAGGAAGAGCTGCTCTCTCCTCCCCTGTCAGGTGACAACACATTTATCATGTCCCCTTTTTCTTTTATAGACATGTTTTTATATGTCATTTAGTGACAATCTAACATAAAATGGCACCTGTTGGAATGGGAAGACATGTCCAGCATGTGGTGTTGCAAAGGACCACATATCCAAAACTTAACCTACAAAGGCACGATTTTCTCCGTTCCTTATTCCCTCAACTGTTCCCCAGTGACTCCACTTTGTGTGCTATGTCACCACTGTCATTACACACGTGCTACAAAGTGTGTGTGTGTGTGTGTGTGTGTGTGTGTGTGTGTGTGTGTGTGTGTGTGTGTGTGTGTGTGTGTGTGTGTGTGTGTGTGTGTGTGTGTGTGTGTGTGTGTGTCAGATGCTAAGGTGACAGAATCAGACCTGTTGGAGGAGCTGCCGCTGTGCTGCTGTCGGATGGAGACTCCTTACAGCGGAGGCAGCCGGTCCACAATTGAGCAGACCTGCATGGCCATGGAGAGCATGGATGGAATGGTAAAAATCTTCTGAACTAAAACACTTTAGCATTGACCTATTATTACAAATCAGTTTTAAAACATCAGATAAATCCCACCCAGTAACCAATTCTTAACCAGAGAAAGGTGTGATATTTGGCTGCTGTTTTTCACAAATGAACAACGAACCAATTTGGATCCAACATTTCATGGGTTTTTCCTTGGCCAATGCTACACCCATTCAACAAGTTTGATGAAAATCCACCCAGTAGTTGTTCTGCAATCCTGCTATCTTCACTTCTTTGTGAACAAAAACACTTTTTATTACAGTTTAGAAATTCACCTAAACATTTTCACACTACATCACTGAAGGCCACCCTGAACTAAAAGCAGCCGATGATAGATCTAAATGTTATTTAGTGAGCAAAATTAATCCTTTTATGGGTGGTTTCTATGGAACATATTTAGTGTCCCATGAATCCAGACTCCAAACAGTGAAAACCTGTTGGATATGATCCAACCAAAAATGATATAACAGCTGTTGCTTGCTAAGGTTGTTATGGGTCTAAAAGCACCAACACATTGTAAACCTTTTTTTAAATGTGGTACAGTATAAGATATTTTTGGTACCTCTGCTCTCAACAGCTGAGCCGTTGCCAGAGGCGAGTGATGAAGCAGGAAATGATGCGCCCCTCTAACAAGGTCCATCTGCTGGTTCTGTGTGAGGAGCACCGGGCCGGCATGGTGAAGCACCACTGCTGCCCCGGTTGTGGGCTCTTCTGCCGGGCGGTGAGGGAACACGCTCACTCATCTATCAACACGTATTTGCCTCTATTTAAAGATGTTTTATTTCTATTCCTTGGAATTTTTTTACCATTTCCAACTCATGTCATATTCCTTATCTCCTTTTTATTTAAAATGCACCTATCATGCTATTTGTAGGCAATAGGATAGGTCTCAGATATATACAAATATATAAAAAACATGTCTATGAATTGTTTTGCTCAAAATACCAAACAGATCACCCATTCTAGCCATGCCTCATATCCAGGGCTGCACATAACTGGTGCGCAGGTGCGCATGCGCACCCCCCGCCAAATAAGAGCACCGGATCATTTGAAAAAAGGCGCATTTGCGCACCAACATAGAGAGAGAGATATTTGCGAGTTGCATAAGAACTGGTAAGATAGCAGGGTTTCCCACACATAGACTTTACTTGGGCGGGCCGCCCAGGTATATTAACGGCCACCAAAGTATAATTCGTGAGCCATTTAGGTTTAATTGTTTTAATCCGTACACGAGCACGACGGCATCTGCAATCTCTCGCTCTACCCCTCGCTATCGCGTGAAGGGTCTGCTTTATGCGCTCCGCACAGTAACCCTGCTACGTGCTCACTAGCGCACCTCTCCCCCCCCCCTCCCCCATTCATAAATTCAAGTACCCCTCAAAAGGTCCAGTTTATTTAATTTTAAGAATGCGCACCAAGCAACATCTCCAGGTGCTCCTTTGAGAACCAGCCAAAAAAGTTATGTGCACCCCTGCTCATATCCCTCTATTTCACTTCCTGTTTCAAAAGTGCTGATTTGGGGTATAAAGCTTAAAAAAAAAAAAAACGATAAAAAAAAAAGGAGGGGGCTGAGCTCTTGCGGGATAATCTACCGGCAGCTACTGTCTAAACTAAATACTGCGGTGATGAAACGCCATATCATGGATTATCAAGGATT
>NW_011356932.1:0-5229 GCF_000735185.1 Notothenia coriiceps
GTGTGTGTGTGTGTGTGTGTGTGTGTGTGTGTGTGAGAGTGTGTGTGTGTGTGTGTGTGAGTGCATAAGAGCTGGCACAAGTTCTCCCATGTAAGCTTAAGTGTGTTTGTAAGTCGGCGCGCACTGTGTCAGGTACTACTACTACTCACGTTCACACTCGTTAGCCTTGTACGTGTTGGCCAGTTTCCATGGTAACTGGTGGTATCCGGGGCAACACTGGCCACAAGACAAGCCGCATGTGTTGTGCTGACAATCACACTGTAACCTGTAAACAACAAAAACAGCATAAGTAAAGAAAACAAAAGATTAAGTTTGAACCTTTTAATCCATATTTTGACACACACACACACACACACACACACACACACACACACACACACACACACACACACACACACACACACACACACACACACACACACACACACACAGGCTGGTATGTACCCATCTCAGCCCATTGTGCTTTGGGTAAAACATCTCTTGAACTTTTCTCCAAAGTTCACATTCCTGCTACTGTCACTTCAAAAAGAAAGAGAGAAGGAGAGAAGGAGTGTGACAGAGTCATGAGGAAACAGAAAAGTGGAGGTAGCCCCCCCCAACAATGAAAGAGTTAATCTTTCTCCTTCATCGACAGCGGCTGACTGCCTCACCCCGGTTTTTAATCGGATTAGAGAGTAAACCCACGGCATGCCGAGTGTGGCCAAAACACAGCAGGGCGAGAGGGAAAACCTTTAAAAGCCATTCTCTCGTCACCAAGGAGAAACAAACACAGAGGACTCGAGTTGGGAAAGAAGTGTGCTAAAAAGGAAGGAAACTAATCTAAGATAATAACTAACACGTTTTATTCCTCTGGTTTGAGTTTGATTCAAATACTGAATCATTTGTTAAAATAGTACTCATGTTTATTTCATTCATTTATTTGGTTGATATGACTTTATTTGACTATTGAGGTGTCGACAGACTTTGTGTAAAAGTTATTTTAATGTCTTTATGGAGCGTGTGGGTGTGTTTTGCTTTCTGCTCTGGGCTGATAACGTGTGTGTGTGTGTATTGTGTTTCAACAGGCTCATTGTGTTTCCAGCTTTCACCTTTACCATCAGATCCCTTCATTCAGTCTCTCTCTCTCAGCTGAATTCACACGCTCACTCGTACACCCCCCTCCCTCCCTCTCGCTCTCCATCCTTCTTTCCTTTCCTCCCTGGCGAGCGCTTCGGTTCAAGCGTTTTAGGAAATGACTTTCAATGAACGGTTTCCACCCGTATTCACTACTTCCTGGTATCCCTCGTTGGATATGGACCATCAGCTTCCTGACGCAACACAGTAAACTTAGTCATTAGTGAGGAGGGGTGTTCAGCTGGATTTCACTTTCAATGTATCTGAAATCTAGAACATGACAACGTTTGCACAACAACACAGATATCTAAATGGTTTGCACATCTACCTCCAGAGAAGTTTCAAAAGGAACCACGGTTATGAAGACTTGTGTGATTTGGTTGTCACTTTTGTATTTCCAATGCTTCTACTTACTGCAGTTCAGTTCATGCTGCTTTCTGAAACCATTTGAAAAGGTAGTCTTTCACTTTTTTCCGGCTCAACAAACACTGAATGTTTGTATTCCCCTTAAAGGCTGTGTTTACGGCACTTCCCATTTCATATTCATTCCTACGTGACCAACATGTTAAGTTCTACGCTCACAGAGAAACATTTTAATCAACAGGTGCTTTTTGTGAATGTTTTGTCCACTGATATTTCAATACAAGAAAAGCAATGGCTTTTTTGGGCAATTCTCCTAGTTTTGAGCTGCCCTCTCATGCCTGTCTTATGAGAAAAGATCAAACACAGAACATGCTTTCTTCTCAAAAGTAAATCAAAAAAATAATACAAAATATAGATTTTATGTGAGAATGTGTTATTGTGAATTATACAGGTTTCTTTCTTTGCTTAAATGTCTTACTACATAAATTATCAAGGTCAAATTAAGAGCAGTAATTCACCCTGAGCAGGATTGTCTCTTAATGCATAAGGCAGTCAGTGTTTCGTGGCCTTTTAAACAAAAAAAACTGCTGAGTTTCTCCCGGTCTTGATAACATCAGCAGCTACAGGTCGAACCTTTAAACAGACCTCCAGTCAGCAGCCCTGCTGGCGTCTAGAACACACCTGCTGGATATAAGGACGTTAAACAAAGCATTGATTATAGTTTTCAGATCTGCATTCTTTCGCCCTGACACAAACCAGACTGAGCATCTCCAACAGCTTGATGAGGTCAGGAGGGATTGATTTGAATTCCTCCTGCCGTGCTCCCATCAAACACCTGCCTGAAACAAGTGCAGATACACTCTAGGGATACGTGTGAAACCTTTTGATAGAAATACAAACCACATTGCAACAGGATATCAATTGTGACTGTTTCAAATAGTAGAATTCCCCTGGAATCACTGACTTATATTTTCCCAATTACAATTGTTTAAATGCCAGCAACAAAGCAGAGCGATTATCTGAAGAGTTAAACAGTTTGAAAGGAATCATTTCTCACTGATTGCTCTTCCCATAAAAGCTAATCTTTTTAATATGGTTAAAATATCCAAAGAGTCACACATCTAACACTTCTCTGGAAGATCAGTCTATTCTGTGGGAAACAGCTGGATCCAAAGGTCAAATCCAGTCTTTTAGTATCTTTCTCTGATGAAGCTGCAGCACATGTTGGCCTTCAGTTAAAATGTTCCAGATCGTAGCTGATTGGCTCTGAAGACGAGAAAGGGGATGATATTTGAAAGTTTCTTTCTTAACTTTTACACCATTTTTTTCTTGTACAATTTCTACTCTATGGAAGCCTTTTGTAGAATTTATAGATGAATGTTTTGTTTGTTTTGTTTGCTAACACAGAAGACAATGAAACTATATTAAAGTTAATTAGAGTACTGAGGAATTAACAACGAAATGCAACAACACAATTCATCTTCCTCCGCAGTTCCTTCCTCTTAATGTTCAGTTATTATCCCAACACGCAAAGGAAGAGCCTGTTTTCTGAACACACACACACACACACACACACACACACACACACACACACACACACACACACACACACACACACACACACACACACACTAATGATTAACCCAGATGTAGCCTCACCTCCTCGAGCTGTGATCCTGAACTGGAGGTGAAGCAGCAAAGTGAAACCAAATGGAGCAGAACAGAACAGTCTATGTGGACAGACGTATATACCGTAGGCATAGACTGTATGTGTATACCGAGCAGCCAGCTGGCAACAACATGCTCCACCATCATGTCTGCACTTCAGCCTCATTAGACATGAAGTGTGTTTAACCTAACTATTATCCTCTTATGTTGGAAAATGTATAAAATGAAGATCGTTTTCACCACTTATTCCAACTTTATTATAATGACTAAAGTTTACATTTATCATGAGCTGACATGGTTATGACATATATAATGTGTGTTATTTATCCAGGTGGATCCAAATCACGGGGCATACACAAAGGTTATTTTCCACTAACGGAAACAAGTGCCCTGTTATGGTTTACCGATGTTTAGTTTGCAGCTGAACCTTCTCAAACCTGATTGTTGCATAGCACAAAATAATCTTCTGCAAAGAGTAAGGAATTACACCTTTTAGTTATTACAGTAAATGCAGGCCGTGCTAAACATAATGTGTAAAACCTCTGGTTACATTTTCAGTTAAACCTCTACATTATTAAAGAGGCGCGATTATGTATTTGGGGTTTTCCGTTTCCTGTAGTGTGTTGTTGTGCATGTACAGTAAATGGTCTGCAAAGGCTCAAATCCCAAAGTTCTCATATACAGTAATTACAGCTACAGGGGATTACGAGTGGAGCCAATATACTAGCAAGAGTGTTTTATTACCATTATCTCCTGACATCTCTCTCATCTTGTATAAAGGGAGTGAAGCAGAAAGGACCCTGGCTCTGGAGGTTCTGTATATGTAGGTTACTGTACGTGAGCCTGCAGACACTCTCTGTTCAACTGCCATACATTATCATGGCAGTGTAAACACTCACTCCATGTAAATAAATCCCTCCAGAGACAGAAAGATATTCAAGCTACAAATTGTAGGAAATCTGAACTACAAAACAAATCCATTAAATCACCTCAGTGTGTTTAAGGCATGTTTAAATTACACATAATTGTGTTTGGGAAGAAATGTTAGATGGTTGTATAACTAGTTCAGCATGTCAGCACCAGTTCAGTGGCTTTAACATAAAACAACTAAGCTTTCAAAGCCTCTGAAGGTTAGATTTGACTAAACTGTCAACAGTATGTATTCAAGTTGAAATAAATATGTAAATAGCGTGTAGAGAACAGAAAGCAAATATAAAAGTCTGAACAAAAACAGATTTATTTGTAATAATGTCAATCTGCCTTTAGTTCAAAAACATGTTCCACGTGTAGGGGAGAAAGTCTCCTGGATAAGCGTGTGAAGAGGTGTGTGCACGCGAGCAGATATGTGAACGTATACACACACACACGTATTCTTACGGTAACTATTGGGGCCCCACCAAGATATTACAAACACCCATCATACACACACACTACATCTATCTACCACCAACACTGACAGACACGCAGAGGAGGTTAAGTTTAATTTCAACAGCTTTCGTTTAAACACACACCTGACGGAGTGTGTGAGGCTGAACTCTGCTCAGCGTCTACAGATACAGGCTCAAACACAGATATGACATACTGAGAATTATTGCATTCCCTGCTTATAGTGTAACAGAAGATCCTAAAGTCTAGCCTGAGGAACTTTCCACTACAATATCTAACCAATAAAAATGCATTTGGCCCATTCAAAGTGAGAAGGTTTTCCCTAAAAAACGAACAAAGTATAAGCTAATACAAATAAATCCTTCTCAATCATCACTTACAGTATGACTCACGAGAACCCTATGATAAGGCAGCGATCAGGGTCCAGATTGTAAGCACAATCAAAGAGAAAACTATGAAAATGTGGGGCACAGCAAAGAAAAAACATCAGCACATATAGGATGGCAGTGACACATTTGAATGTGTTGAGAAATCCTACTAATTGTGCTCGTATAAAAGTTAGCGCTGAGCTTCAGTCTGCCAGAAATCTAGGTGTAGTCATGGACTCTGACCTGAGTTTCAACAGTCACATTAAAACAGTTACTAAATCAGCTTACTATCACCTAAAGAACATATCTAGGATTAAAAGACTAATGTACA
>NW_011356933.1:0-13806 GCF_000735185.1 Notothenia coriiceps
CTCTTCCTGTATCTCCTTCACTTCCTCCTGTTTCACTTCCTCCTGTTCTTCCTTTTCCTTTTTTTCCTCTACTTCATCCTGTTGTTCCGAATCATCCTTTATGTCCTTCACTTCCTCCTGTTTCCTCTCTTCTTTTGTCTCCTTTACTTCCTGATGTTTCTCCTTATTCTGTATCTCCTGCACTTCCCGTTGGCTCCCTTCTTTCTGTATCTCTTTTGCTTCCTCCTGTTTGCCCTGTTCATTTATTTCCACCACTTCCTGCTGTTTTTCCTCTTCCTTTAACTCTGCTACCTCGTCCTGATTTCCCTCTACCTTTAACTCCCCTACTTCCTCAGTCTTCATGTCTTTTTCCAGGCCTATAGCTGACTTTAGACCACTTTCATTTAGAATGTTCTCTTCAAACTCCAATGTTTCTCTCTCAGTTTGAACTGGCTGGATTTTGTTTTCACGATCATCCTCAATTTCCTTAACTGTTTCCTTAAGCTCATGTGAATCGCCATCACTTTGTGAGTGTTCCTGTGGCAAACTTGGAGAGTCCTGACCTGCATTGTTTTCCATCTGTGTTGTGCTCTCACTTGTGGATAACGTTCTTCTCTCAATATCTGAGGCATTTTCATACAGAGTGTCAGTACCGCTATTTCTAGAATGGGATGACTCAATGTCCTGAGAGCTGCTCTCCAAAGGGTGCAACTCCCTCTTGGTTTCTGTGTTATTATTAATCATAGAATCAGAATCATCAAGTACCTCCATCTCTGCGATATTCCTTTCACTTTCATGACTATGTGCCCCGACCATATTGGTGGATGCTTCCGTGTTTATGATCTGAATCGGTACCTTGACCCCTTCCTCGAGGACACCCTTTGTTGTGCCCTTCTCAGCCTCGCCTACAGATTGTCCTGCAGCATTCGAATTTAAATCCAAAAATCTTGAGTCAGGCCCTAAAGTGAGGTTAGGTTGTGTTAAAAAATCCTGATCAGTTTCACTTTTAGCTCTGAAATCTTCTCCTGACTCTCTGTTGCTATCCTCACCCCCTTTTTCTATTGATTTGGGCATCTGATGATCTTTGCCATTTATAGTCTTTGGAGAAATATATTTTACATCAACCTTGGATTCTGCATCTTCAGGTAAGACACTATACTTACTGTCTAAAGTACCCATATAAATATAATTACTGCCATCATTTTGGTCTTTTGGAGTTTCTTCAACCTTTGATTCACTGCTAGGTTCTGTTCTTACCTCACCTGTCAGTTCACCTTGAGATTGACTGGTATCCACATTCTCTTGGTCTAAAGTTTGGTTCTCTTCTGTCTCCTTGAACCTACCTTCTTCACTCTCATCCACTTCACTCTCCTCTTTCCTGTAGCCTAAAATGTCCCCAATCCCCATATTCAACCAAGAATCTGACACCGGTTGTTCCTCCTCCTTGATTACCCCCCTATCCTTTTTTTCATGTGTTGCCTCTTTTTCTGACTCTTGATCAGTCCGACCAAACCCCAGCGTGTTTGAGAGCCCATTTCCTAGCCAACCCAATGTCCCCATTTCTTCCTTCTCTTCTTCATGTGACTGGCTACCTTCTAGGTCCAGAGATATCCGCCTACTTCTGAACATATCTGCTGGCTCTTCTTCTCGCTCTTTTTCTGTCGAGGGATCGTTTTTTTCCTCCCCTCCAAAACCAAGCCACCCAGACATGGTTGAAGTGAAAGAATGATCAGTCTTCGTGTCTTCTTCTTTACTTTCCTGTGCATCATCAATAGGTTCTCCTCCCAACCCCAGCCATCCTGTCACAGAAGAAGCAACAGAAGCATCGGCCTGCATCTCCTTTGTCTCTTTTTTGTTCTCTCCTTCAACCAAAATGCCAGTTTCTTCTTCCTCTTTAGCTAGACCTAACCATCCTGTCACTGAAGGACCCAGCCAGTAAGAGGGTTCAGACCCACCTTGTTCCTTCAGAGTTCCTGGAGGCTCCTGTACTTCCTCTTGAGTCCCGGCATCGCCAGCATCCCCAGCGTTTTTATCTTCGTCCTCTTCCTCTGCTGAGATTGGAAATTCTGTAGAAAAAACTGCAGGTGTTGAAGGACTTTCCGTGTTTGTGTCATCGTTGTATGGTGTGGTTTGGGTGCTTTCAGACTCCTGGTTTAGTATGTTCTGATCAACATCCTCCTCCTCACTGTCCAGATGACTAGAGTCAAGTGGGTAACCATACTCATCCATACAGAAGAAATCAGAGTCCTGAATGAAGAAAGGAAATAAGGAATTCGGTTTCATCTTGTACAGATTCAAAAACGACTTACTCAGGGTAAATAATATACCATATATCAGTTTACTGAAATCAATGCCTGTTTACCTGTGTTTCCACTATGTTCTCCTTAGTAGCATAAACCTGCTCCTCTTGCACTGCATCCTTTGGGAAATAGCCAAACTGTTTGTCAATCTGAAATCAAAAGTAAGCAGTTGTGTAAAGCCAAGGCAGCATTGTAGAGGAATGGAATAAACGGCACATAGTCATTAGAAGGACAGGAAAAACAGATAAGGAAACACTTTTTTCTGGGGTTTCCCCTTATTGGGCACTTTATCGACTAAGATTTCTTTAGTCGATTCATCATTTTTAAAGCTTTTCTCATGAGGATGGACTTATTTTCAAGAAACGTATGTGCAAATCACTAGTAAACATACATTTTAAAGTGGTACTTTTGCATTGGTCTTTGTGGATTATATTATCCACTTGATAATTGATATCAACTCGTTAAGGAAAAATAAACGTTATCTTAATACATTACAAAAAAGACTGTTCTCTTACAGGGGGATAGCCTAAGTAAAGGGGTTTTCAAAATAAAAGATAAAAAATAAGTGGTGATTTATCTACTCATTCTGTCTGTTAAGTACATCATTATATAATTATATCAATGAACTGGAGTGTGAGATTCAATCAGAGAACCTAGTATCTGTATTGTAATCACGACTAATCTCGTTAACCTACAACCTGAGATGAGGGCTTGAGTTGTGTGTGTTGTGTTACGGCCTAAAGAGAGAAGAGGGGATATATCAGACTCACACTGCCGGCCCAGAACTCGTTCCTTCTTCCAGTCAGTTTGTGGTAAACAAAGATGGTGTCTCCTCGTCTAAAGGTAAGGAAACGACAGTCCTTACCACGGTGGTCCCTGATGGCCTGCACTCTACTCATCAGGCCTAGACAAACACACACACACACACACACACACACACACAGACACACTCATCAGTGATTGAGATAGTAAATGATTTAATTAAATATTTCCTGTAATGTTATGGTTTTGTGCATACTTCTTATTGTCATTATTTGTTTTGTTGTATTTATTTGTGAATTTCCCTGAATTTTAAGAGCGGTCTCATGCAGTTTAATGCTGTGTGCAAAGAATAAATAAACAAAGCACTAAATGACAACCGAAATAATAACGGTATTATCATAATTAAATAGTTTAGAAAACTGTATAGTGGACCATCATCAACTTTAAGGATATATTAGCAAATGGACACTTACTTTCACATTCAGAGTCTCCACAGATCTTGTAGTCGGACAACATTCCCAGATTCAAGTGAGGTAAAATCACAAACACTATGCCTGTACACCACATAATACTGTTGGCCTTTGAAACAGCCATAGTTAATGGTTTAATAGGAGCGTATCAAGAGAATATGTCCATGTGGACATTGCCTCTAAGCTGCTGCTGTCATGAAGACTCAATAGTAAATGGGAGAGCTGAGATAAGATATAAGGCCAACGTTGGGATAATCATTAACATCCAGCTGCTGCTTGGTCACAGGTCAAAGGTTTTTATTTGGTTTTATTTCAGTTCAATGTTAGAGAAGATCATCTATATTGGCATTTCACCGTGAAATAAATAAACAAAGATGGCGACAGCGTTTTGGAAAGTTTAACGTGTGTTTTATGGACTTCAGCCTTTATCTAAAAATATGTCAACACGTATGGCGTTCATCACCATGACAACAAACGCCGCGCGCAAATACGGCGTCATCACTCCGCGTGTCAAACCAACCAAGATGGCCATCTAGTTGGAGAGCACTTTTCAACACCTGTGAAAAGTTCATTGTTCTGGTCGTTTTCTGTTGCAAGTTGGCGTTTCATTCGCAGTTGGCGACAGTTTACATTAAGGTTGTTGTAAGGTATTAGCTTAAAAATGAAGTCTGACGTAGAGGAGTTAATGCCGAGGCTGCTGCCCGTTGAGTTTGGAGCCAGTGGAGAAGAACTGGACCTGAAAGGACCCCCGAGAAACCCCCGGGAATACCTCCGACAGGTCCAGTAAGTCGCCCTCTGAACAGAGACACACTCCCCTTTAAACTTTAATGATAGTGCAGTATCAGTGTAACGCTATTACACTGATACTGGCACCGGAAACACTGTAAACATGGTGGATAGTAGAGGGCACGTGATGTTTCGAAAGCCAGTACAATGAATATTGTTTTCATGCTTCCATTTCTACCCTTGGTTGAAAAATACTCAACTTGCAAATAAGACAACATGGCTGTTAAAGTGCATTTCTTCGTATGTATTCACTATGTTTGTTGTTATTACGAAGTGCGTCACTAGAGCCAGTTGCTTGAATGAAGTAGGCTACTGTGGGCTACTTGCTCTTCCTCCTTTTTCCTGTGGAACACCATTGATTTCAGTCATTTTGTTACATCGTATTAGTGTTACTGCAAATAGATTAATTTAGTAAAACAAAACAAAATTGTAGTACTATTATTTACATTTGAACCTTGGAGGCGTTTAACTTCGATATGATAAAACAAAAAAATTTGACAGGTGATGAAATAATATAATAAATAAACCACAGTATACTCTTATTATTTATTTTATCATGCCTACTACTCACTCCACTTGATCAAGATTTAGAAAAAGTACCTGTTGAGGGAAAATAGCAACATTTAATAACCTATATTTTTAGAAAGTATTTATATTTTAATGAAATACCAATGTTTTTGCTTTTCTCCAGGTTGGAGGCGTCACAGTGTCCAGAGGTGGTGGTGGCTCAGATTGACCCCAAGAAACTGAAGAAGAAACAAACAATTAATGCCTCTGTGAGTAAAAGTACACAAACAGAAAAACCTCAACATAAAGTGCAATAAATAATAATTCTAATGCAATTTGTCTCTGTTTAAATGTAGCTTTGGTTAAGGTAAAAATAAATAATACATTGATGAATGGTTGTTTTTAAAATATGCAATTCCAATAATTGTTTTACTAGAAGTAGGCTGCCCACATAAAGTGTAAAATGAGCAAACAGGGACACATGGGTAATGCTAGCTTGTATGAGATAATATAAAATGTATCAATTCCTTCTATTGTCTGACTGTTCCTGGTGTTTCTGTCTCTCAGGTGGCGGGGTGCCATGCTGCTCCGGTGGGGTTCTGCCCCAGCCTCAGTTGGCAGCAGCACCAAGTCAGTAACTTTTCAGATGTCAGACAGGTGAACTAAAACAACCTGGTCTTCCTTTTTTTACTCAAGTCCATAAAATATATAAAAAGCAATGCTGGAAAGGTTTGGTCCATATCAGAGGATGACAAAAATAATGGCTCAGGCATGCGTCCTAAAACCCAGGAATGAGCATGATTTCCTCGTCTAGAAGTCAACGTTTTTATTGAACATGTTTGTGGTTAGATGCCTGAAATAAGGTCTGTGGTTAACTAGGGCTGCTCGATTATGGCAAAAATCATAATCACGATTTTTGATATCACGATTATTAAAAAACGATGAAAAAATGTGAACAATATGTTTTTAACAGTTGATTACCCTGAACTTTAAGTATAAAAAAAATAATAACAATTGTTTTATTTCGATTACGTTGTTTTCGTAATCGTTGCAAGCCAAAATCGTAATCGAGATTAAAATCCGATTAATTGTACAGCCCTATGGTTAACACAAGCTTAAGATATTAAGAAAAAAAGTTCTATGACATAAATACGTCAGTTCTGCCTTTTGCCCTTAGAGCATTGCAAAGAACAGGAATCATTGGAGCAGCAACACTCTGGACGACAACGTGGAGATGGTGAGGAGGATCTTAAATATACAATGGTGCAAACTGATTAAGAGATTTAGCATTTGTTATAAATACATTTTCTGTGTGTGGTCCAGCCGGATATAACAGACGAGGAGGGCTGGAAGAAGTTTTGTTTTGGAGAGACGCTCTATCTGGGCACTTCATCCAGCCGGACAGAAGCAGCTGAAGCAGAGCCAGCACTGGACTACAGCAAGGTTGTATTATAGTGATAAGAAAAAGATAAATGAACTATTGTTATTTAGCTTACAGAATTTCTTACAACAGGGTGTCCGCGTGGTCTTAAAAAGTATTAAAAGTTGATAAATCAATTTAGTGAAAATTAAGGCTATTAAAAAGTATTAAATGGCATTTTCCAAGGTATTACATTTTGTAGCTTGTTTTCAATAAGTATATAAATTGTCCAAAGAGGTTGTGTTCTACAGTCTGCCTGAATGTAATCATTGCGTAGGTGTGTAGTGTTATTCTGTGTAGGTTATTTATGGTATCCCGTTGGATTTAACGTCATCTGAACAGGACATCGCACGCTCACTGCTTGATAGCGCGCGAAGGTCCGTTTACGCCGGTTGTTAAACATCGTTATGGGGAAATGCAAGTCTGCGTCCAAATGGTTGGAAGATCAGGAGGAAGGACAATCAATACTGTATATAGTAGGTAGTTGAGGTAAAGTGTGTCGCCAATGTAACCGGTTAAAACTCAAAGTGGCGCTGAGGTCTTAAAATGTATGGAAAGGGTCTTAAAAAAGGTCTTAAAAGGTATCACATTTGACTTGAGGATTCCTGCATATACCCTACAAAGCATTACAACTCATGGAGTTTGAAGAACAGCCTTCAAAAATCTGTAAAACTGTTAGCTATGCCTTTTAAAGTAAAGTAGTAGGACTGTATCCTAAAGCTTGATCTAAAGAAATAACAGTTACATTGTTTATTATTTAAAAGCATGTTGTTAACAAGCGACAATGTGCAGCGAGGCGGTCAATAATGCAAAAAATATATAAATATCCCACTTCTAAAACAGATACCTATTACTGATCTACTACTTCTTTTGATCTAAAAATTATCGCATTGCTTCCGACGGAAGAAAACAAATGTGTTTCTTTGGCCCCCGCTCATGTTACATTTATCAGACTTCTTTCTGCCGATTGATATGACTGCACATTGATCAGAGTGTCCTCCTTAGCAAGGCAAGGCATTTTATTTATATAGCACTTTTCAGCACGTGGCGATTTAAATTGCTTCACAGATTAAAAGATCACAATAGCCGCCATCTACTGGCAAAAAAGAGCAAACTTAAAATTAGCAATCAAAATTGGCGAGTTTTCAACTACGCAGTGTATTAAAAGATAATAATGAAAGCATGTGTCTGTGCTCAGGTGGGCTTCCCTCCCTTCCTCACGATAGTCAGCAGGCTGAACCAGGTCAGTAACTCTCTCTGTGAACATTTCATTCTGAAACACTTTGACAGTCTGATTAATAGTTTCCTCTTGTCTGCAGTCCACGGTGCTGATGGTGTTGGAAACTCTAGTCGGCTGGTTTGAGGAAAATGACTTCGCTCCACAGTTGGTGAGTTTAGTTAGTCACTGCTTTTTAATTGTTTGCCAAATCCGCATGTCCAAAGCTGTGATCGTATTGCAATGTTGTAAATTGAAAACCGTGCTCAATTCTTATAAAGTGTCTTTGATTAAGTTAACACTCAGCTATTAAGTTGGACAAAGACAGGATGTTGAAATTCAGTTCAAAATGGATACGACTATAATCTCAATTAATTGTATTTATCTTGTGATTTTATTTCTAGTTAATTCGTTTTTTTCATCTGGGAATTTTAGACTTTTTTCTTAGTATTACCCTCTCCTCCCAACCTCCATAATATCATTTGGCTCCCCTGAAATGCTATTGTAGGACACAGCCCCATTGCAAAATTATTCTAACCGTGGTAAAGCAGCAATGAGCACTAGTTTTCTGAATGTGGGGATTAAAGACTTGTTTTAGTTTGCAGCCCCTTCCACGATTAAAATATGAAAGGTGACTTTAACAAAACGTATTTCCTGACTGACTCTCTCTCTCTCTCGTGTGTGTGTGTGTGTGTGTGTGTGTGTGTGTGTGTGTGTGTGTGTGTGTGTGTGTGTGTGTGTGTGTGTGTGTGTGTGTGTGTGTGTGTGTGTGTGTGTGTGTGTGTGTGTGTGTGTCACAGGGTCGCTGGCTGTACGCTCTGCTGGCCTGCCTGGAGAAGCCCCTGCTGCCTGAAGCCCACTCTTGCATCCGACAGCTGGCCAGGAGGTGTGCTCAGCTCCGCAGTGCGCTGGTACGATTCCCTTGCTGAGACTGTAATGCTGCCGTCCTCAGAGGTCTTTCCTGTGAATTCAAGTGGAAATATACAAGTTGCCTTTTCCCCCTAATTTTTTCTTTGGTGCTAAATACAGGAAGGAAGGGATAACTCGGAGTGATCGGTTTATTAGTACATTGTTATTTATGTAGGAAGACAGCTGGATACAGTGTTCGAGGCCCTGTTCATTCATATACATGTTTCTTAGGGCACATGAAGAAAATAATCGCTTGACTAGTGAGAAAATAAATAATCTGGACCAACGGCATGTGTTTTTCTTAAGCCCCGCCTCAAATCCACATGGCCAGTCTCATGAATGGACAGACAAAGTAACTCTGGATTATACAACTTCTAGGACCTAGTGATGTGAATAAAGGCTATTTAAGGGTCCACACTGAGTATATCTGTTGATTTTTTTTCTCAATGTAAGTCGATGGGAAGAAGTCTTTCTGGGCCAAATGATGTCACGGACTTGCTGCAACGGCCGGCACACTTCCTGGGGGCTGTAAGACTTTTTAAATGTCTTCTCACAGCATCACTTTTTCTGATTCCACAGGAGAGTGGGGAGGATGAGAAACTTCCTGCCCTGAACCTACTCGTCTGTCTTGTTGCCAGGTAACGAGCACTGTGTCCTGGGTAGTTTATTCTGTCAGTCCATATGACATTGAATACATCAGGCTGTCTGCCTTTGGTCATATAATAAATCAAATACAAAGAGTGTAAGGCCTAGTCTACACATAGTTTGAAAACACCAACATATTATTTAAATTAAATATTACTATCAGATATACTTGCGTGCTAAACACATGCTTATTTCCCTTTGTCCTTCCTGTAGGTACTTTGAGCAGAGTGACCTGGCAGACCAGCCCGAGTGAGGATTTAACTCTTCGACTGTGTCAATGTTGAGGAACATGTCAGAGCCTTTGGGCAGCAGGATGTACTTAAGGACATTTAAAGGTGGAGATAATGTAACCAGGACACGTAGAGAGCTGTCAGGATTCTGCATGACGGGATGAAAGTTGAGGATAAACCAAAAGGATCATGAACACACTCTGTAAATATATTTGCAATTAGCGTGGATCCCTGCTCATGACTGGACAGCAACCATAGCAGATGTTATTTTTGATTGTTCTATTAAACTCATTTGCATAAGTGTGTGGAGCTTATTGTTGGTCTCTGCATAGCCACCGATGTTCATTCTGGGGATCTTTGCTAGACAATGAAGCAATAGTCCTAATGCTTACAATACACAACTGCACACATCACTAACCAGGATATGATCACCCTCAGATTATGAATCCAAGTTATCTCTAACAACCCAGTTTAAACTTGAGCAGTGTTGGAAGAAGTATTCAGATCCGATAGCAAAGTCGAAATACCACACTGTAAAAATACTTCAATGCAGAAAATAAAGACCTTAAACAATGTTCATAGATGCCAATTAAATCTGTCTATTTGCTAACTGACTAAACTGTTTTCTCGTTACATTTAATTTGTAACAAACATTTGTATAAACTCTTGGGCTTGTTTAAATCTTTATTGGTTGTATTGAAAGTAATGTAATAAGTACAATACTTCATCGTTTTACCTGTGTTCAATACTTCAGTAGATGTGCTGAGTTACTTTCCAAACCTTCTATGATCACATTTTGAAAGCTTTTAGAATGAGACATTTTGATTTATCACCTCTTAAGATGCAGACATTACAAAGAAAGAAATGTGATCTACAGACAGAATGATAACAGTTGACATTTCCTTTTTCTAAATTAATAGACAAGCTACAATCCCAAAACATCTCTTGCTCTAAGCTTTTATTTTAAGAGTGTATTTTATGCTTTTCCGTTTTATGGATTGTTGAACATACATTTGAAGAGGTTACCTTAACCCCTGGTGATTTGACACTTAACCTAAATATTTAATGGGAGATCATTTAAGCAGTCCCAGCCTTAATATGATTTCAATAAACGCACATCACACTTATTTCCACCAATATCTCACCTTTAATTTGAAGCAGATTATCAGTTAATACAAAAAATGGAAAAACACTTTCAAAAACCAGCAAATCACACATGTACCCGCAGGGTGAAGGTACAAGGGCTTTCACATTGATTCAACATTCAAATAAACGTGGATTGACAGCATTGTCACATCGACTTAAAAACAACAGTACTGTGAGTGAATGGTGCTACCGTAACCACCGGCAACCCCAGCCTATGACATTAGGATGGAGAACATTCAACACCATCTGTCCAGACAGCCTTTTAAAAGCCAAGTGTTTTGAATACCCTGGCTAATCTGGCCCTGGCAAGGCGTCCAATCAGGTACACTTCTTTTGCCAAATATAAAAAAGGGAAATTATAAGCACTTATCCTCCAATTCTATCAACTTTTAAATCCCTACGCTGGAGAAAAATCCTCCAAAGGCCTTTAAGTGGCATTTTAATGGAAAATGCTAGTTTAAAAACGTTATGTGTAGTTAAGTGAAGTTGATTGCCCCTCAGTGTGCCAGCGTCACCGTACAGCTGAACGAGAAGCAGATTAGCGTCTCTTGTCCTTCCTGTCTCTATCTTTATGCTCCCTATCGCCGCGGGAGGACCGGCCCCTCCCTTCATCGCTCCTCCTCTTCTTCTTCTCCTTGGACGCCTTTGAGTCCCTCCCTCCTCCGCTGCTCCCCCCTCTCTTGCGCTGACTCCTCTCCTCCCCTTTCTTCCTGTCCCTCGCCGACGGCCTCCTCTTGCGCTTAGTGGGGTCTCGACTGCGGCTCTTTGACGACGCGGATGAAGAAGAGGAGGAAGACGAGGAGTGGCTGGACCCTGAGGAAGAGGACGAGCTCCCGCTGGAGGAGGAGCCCGAGGACGAAGAGGAGGTGTTGCGACTCTTCTTTGGCTCCTTTGCCTTCTTCCTGCCTCTCCCGCCCTCCTCTCCCTTCTTTGCGGGTGAGGGGGTGATGGCGGGGGCCTCCTGGGACTCGGCTGGTTTTTGGGGAGCCTCCTCCGGTTTCCCCTCCGCAGTGTGGCTCTCAGCGGCTGAGTTCTGCAGCACGAGGCCAGGCGTGCTCACTTCCTGTTCGGGAGCCACGGAGGCTTTTTGTGGTTCTGGGATCTCGGGGGGCTTTTCTGCTAGCTCCTCCGCAGGGAGGATGGGGGGGGGCTGGGGCCCGTTGTCTGCTGCTTGGCTGGGTGCGCTTGGTTCGGAGGACGGGGTCTCCTGGGGCTTTTCAATCTGTATCTCTGGGAGATTCTTCTCTGCATCCCCCTCGTCTACCATAGTCCTGTCCTCTTTCTGTTTCTCTCCCTCCCCCTCCATCTCCTCTGACCCTGGGCTTGGCTCCTTCTCTTCCTTCTCCTCTACAGCTTTAACCCCCCCCTCTCCTTCCTTCTCCTCCTCATCCACTTTCCTAACATCCTCACTCAACTCCATCCCCTCTACCTCTTCCTCAACCTTCTGCAACACTTCCTTCTCCCCCTCCTCCATAATAATCTGCTTTTTAGCCCCTTCCTTATCCCTCTCCTCCATCTCCTCATCCTCCTCATCGTCTTCCTCCATCTCTGCATCCCCCCTGTTACCTGTCACCTTGACTACCTGACCTGCTGGCTTACCCTCCGCCGGGCGGTCCGTTCCCGTGGTGTTGCCGTCCTGGTCGCGGTTTGGCTGCCGCCGGGGGCGGGACTCCATCTTACTGAGGTGCTCGGCAAAAGCCTCACGCCTCTCATCAAACACAGCTGTAGAAAAACAAAAAGAACAAGAAGTTACAGATTAAAAAATTATGGATTTTAAAAGGAGATGTAACAAATAAACATTTAATAATTTGTTTTGCTTTGGCCCGTTACAATGACACGGTCAAAAACACTCCCGAAACAATAAAGATTTCCAATAATTGTATCGTTAAATAAAGTACAAAAATATTTGACTAAATTAGGACCTTGAAACATTAGAAAATGTCTGAGCCTGCCCTTTCCGTCTCCAAAAGCCCTCTATACATGTGTGAACAAGAGGACAATTGACAGAAGTAATAACAAAATACAACATCTGCAGTCCCAACAAATCAATAGAAAAATAAAATAGGTAAAAAAAGTATTTTGGCTACTACAAGAACCAAAAATGTAAACTCATAAACTTTAGCAAAGAAGCCCCCTACTCACCATTGAGTTTCTTGGTGGACTCGTCGAGGAGTTTCTGTGTGGCGGAGCACATTTTCCCAGGCGCATAAAAGATGTTAGGCTTGGTCTTGGTGCGGATGTATTTCACCAGATGGTTGTTATGGCTGGTCCACTCCTCTTGCTGTGGATGGAGGAAAGACAATGTCAAAAACAGGCAAAGGACAAACTCTGACATTTGTTTTGTATACAGTCACAAACAAAACATAACAACAATGCATTAGCAGTCAAGCACTGTATATTCCCTTGTGTCAAAATCAATGTTTTTTTTGGGTTAGATGCCTGACCACAGGTCTGTGGTTAACTCAAGCTGGGGAGATTTTTAAGTTTTGTTTTACAACCTAAAAAAACATCAGTAAATACCCGACTGATAACGTCAGTAAATACCCGACTTAAATTACACTTAAATTATGGTTGGTAACAAATGGCTAAATGAGACTGCTGAAAGTCATTGAACGCTAGCCTCCTTTAGCTTGGGGTGGTCACGTGAAGTCATCTGACTGATGTAGTTTATTATATTATTATATATATTAGATATTAGGGCTGTCAAGTTAACGCGTTAATAACGCGCTAACGCAATAAATAATTATGCAATTAACGCATGTGTATTTTTTGTCCTCGGCCGCCCCGTAGTTTCAGAGCGCATCGAGTTTAAAATACCATCTCCAAGCTGATGCTGACAGCCCCGCTCCTGCCGTCCGCTTGCGGCAGACCACTCTTCCACGCTCACTGGCAGGCACCGACTGGCCATCAGGAAGACCGGGAGGGTGTGTGTATGTGTGGCGCGAGAGAGAGAGAGAGAGAGAGAGAGAGAGAGAGAGAGAGAGAGAGAGAAAGGGCACACCTTACGTGTATTGTTTTTGTTAGCATCTGGTGCTAGCTAGCTGCGCTAACGGATATAAGGAGCTGTTTCAATGAAAACAGAGGAGCGGCATTTCGCCGACAACTGCGCCGAGCACTTCACTTTATGCAGGTAGCCAGACAGTGGGACATGGTACGAAAAGTCAGCACAGATAGTGCAACATGATTGCAGCGTCCAGACAGCTCCGTTCGAGCACATGCCTTGAGTTGCACATAGCTCCAACGATCACACACACACACACACACACACACACACACACACACACACACACACACACACACACACACACACACACTTTGTATTGTATTACTATGAGAGAGGTTCCAGATTGAGTTGAGGCGAATATTTGTAATGTTCAGAGGTTGTTTTGTTTATATTCATGAGAATATTTCTCATTGTTCAAATGATAAACATTTG
>NW_011356934.1:0-6998 GCF_000735185.1 Notothenia coriiceps
ACACAGCTCGATAATTTGGCTTTTACATTTTAATTCTCCTCTTGTGTGTAATTTTAATTAGATTCCTTGCTTTAGCCTGGGACTCATCCTTCTATATATTACTAAAGTTAAAAAAAGTAAGGCTTTTGGCCATCTTTTTCTGCACTCACAGAAGCCTATACCAATAAAGGAAAATACAGTGAAAATATATACACACACAAACACACACACACAAACAAAAACCAGGAAAGATATTAGCCTTCTCTTACCTTTCGCTTTTGAAATATCAAGACAACATCATGTGGAGCTGCATTGTGGTCTTCACTGAGCTCACCTTTGGTGTTTGCTCTTTTTGTGTGTGTCTCAGATGCCAACGGGGTTCAGTGTCATGGTAATGTTCATTCTGATAAGCCTGCACTGCAGCTTGATAGACAGGGACTGGAACAATAGGAGCTCTGGCCCCGTCGCTCCTGGCAGAGGGGCAAGGACACAAAGGAGACATAATGAGCCCAGATAGCATTATGATGGGACGCCGCGGATGATAGAGAGTAAAGGTATTGTGGTGCGTGTGTGTGTGTGTGTGTGTGTGTGTGTGTGTGTGTGTGTGTGTGTGTGTGTGTGTGTGTGTGTGTGTGTGTGTGTGTGTGTGTGTGTGTGTGTGTGTGTGTGCGTGCGTGTGTGTGTGCGTGCGTGCGTGCGTGCGTGCGTGCGTGCGTGCGTGCGTGCGTGCGTGCGTGTGTGTGTGTGAAAGGCAAGACGTGGGAGGAAACGTGTTCACCAGTTTGTGTGTGTCAGAGTGACAAAATATCCAAGTGTCTGCCAATCAATCATTGCGTTGACAGGAAGCTTACCGTCTGCTCGGTGTGTTTGTGTGTGTGCGTTTTTGTGTGTGTGTAGTGTGTTTGACAGAAATACACAAAGCTTCATAACAAGCAGATCAATAGCCTATTCAAGGGTAATGAAACACCAGTCAATATCACCACCGACATTCTGCCTCATGAACTGAGGCAGAATGTGGGTGGCCTTTCTTTCACTCTCTGTCTGTATGTCTTTCTGTTCTTACCCACTCGTGTTTATCTCTAGGAAGATTACATAATTAAAGGCACAGCCATTATTGCATCTTTTTCAAGTTCATGTACAATACCATCTCCACTTTATGTACTAGGCCTATATATTGTACCAAGTTAATTCAATAAATTACCAAACAAAGACTTGTTGAAAGTACATGTTAAATATTCTGTTCTTTACATCTGGGCAACTTTTGCTACCCTTTTTTGCAGGTATCACCAATAGAAAATGTGGCTATATTGCAATAAATCATTTGAGTATTATAATAGAGATTTACAGGGCACTGGGTTCAGTATACTTAGCTACGATGTCTTATGTAACTCTCACCAAGACAACAAAGAAATATATTATACTTCATTCCTATAAATATACAATATAAATTAAAATATAAAAAGGGATACTGTTTGCTCTATAATGAAAATGGTTCCCAAATTATTAAGGTATACAGATTAACATGACATTTAAAAAGTGGGTTTAGACTTATCATGTAACGGTAAATTAACAATTGATTAATTGATGGTGCTACACCACAGTTTGATTACTTAATAAGATAAATTATCCATCAGCAACATCTGCAAAGTAGAAGCAGGTTGAATCAGAGGATATTTTGCAAATAGAAAATTCAATACTGAACTCGGCAACATGCCTCCTCCCGTGCTGATCCAACCAGGGTGCCCCCACCCCCCACTGAGAGGCCCAGCTATGCAGCACCCCTAACTAAGTAACACTGTAGGGCTGAAGCTATCTTCACAGAGTTTAGTGTTTTCATCACGTTGCTTTGGCGCTCTGGATTAATAAAGGAGACGTTTTCAATCAGATATAGCCCACGTGCATTGAATTCTTTATTAGATCTAAAGTTACTGCTGGTTACAGACACAATACTGTGACAAATGTTTCGCTACTTCTCAGCAAATGTTCATACTGAGCCCAAATGAAGGAGAAGAAAGAGATTATATGAGGCAAATCAAATCAATATGCCATCCATGTGTCGTTGGTACACATGAAAAGTCTCTCGTTTCCTCTCTTATGGGCCCGTATAAATGTGTCTCTATAAAGGTAATTAAACAATGGCACAGCAGTTGTCTTGGCAACCACTTGGAGCAGGTTCCCGTGGTAAAAATAGACATTGTGCCGGGGCGGCTAGCTTCCCTTTTCCATTTCCTCGGCTCCTCTCGGTTGTGATATCATTAGTCAGCCAGAGGAGTTGCGGATGAAAAGGGTGAACAGGTGCTAAAGGAAATCAGCGGTGTTCATTTAGCACCTTGCAAAGTGAGGCATTTAGAGGAGTGATTTGAAGAATGACATGCTGATTACACCGTCAATTGCTTACTCGTGGAGTGGGAAGAGAAATACCTGTATGATGTAATGCAATACAATACAGCAGCAAGATACTGACTTATTCAAATATTCCGTTTTGTTGATAGTCCTACTTCAGTTGTTTGTGTGTTGACTCTTATTACCTGCATTATTTTTCAATGTTAAGCTTGAATTTGATAATGTGTCAATGCAACAACACTAAAGATGAAGCTTCAAGATGACCACACATTTTGATTAACACGTTTTTACAAAAAGTTTGGATACATTTTAAAAGACTATGTAAAGTTTACAAATCACATTTGTTCTTCATTTGCCACACCATGCATTTAAAAAATAGCAAATCTTTCTATTTTAGAACCATATATTTTGTGGATTTTACTGTCTTTCGAGAGTTGACAGGTGCATATTTCCACAAGAGAACAACATAGTAATAACAAGATTGTTTAAAACAATGAAAGCTGTGTTTTTGGTTGCGGCAGCAGCTCTATAGCTCGCTGATTTCAGTTGGTTGGAATGTTGACAAAATGTCTCCACCTTTTAATGACCAAATACAGTTTTGCACTAAAAGGCTGTCATTAAATTAATCCAGATTATGCATCCGCAGAGTCTGAATAAATAATAATAAATGACAATCAATGACACATACCCAACGTTGCTATTGTTTATCTGGGTGGAGTAAGATCAAACAATAAACAATTACACAATCTTCAATGGAAAAGATGTTTTGTTAAAAAAAACTTTAATATTAACTAATTTGGTGTAAATAACTGAACACACCTCAATAGACACATTGTCACAGTGTATTTTATTCATGTGTAGTCAATTCAGTGTTTACTCTTTTACTTTGTCTGTTTTACAGCCACTCTTCAGACATATTAGATGCAAATGTTGGTATTTCAATTAAAAAACAAAGCAACAGCAGATGTAATCAGACATACGTTTAACTTTAGACTGCTCTGATACATTAAGCAAAACTTTCATGTGCCCTCCTGTTAGTTTACTGATTGAACCAACTTGTTCAAGAGTGACTTTGTCTCCTAAACTCCATTTCCTGTAATCACTTGGATCGTGGCAGCGGCAGCCTCTGAGAGCCAAGTGGCACTCTGCCCATGTAGGAGGAACTAATCAAGTAAATAGGGGTTGACTTGTAATTTGTCCAGTCAAAAACCCTGTTGACCTGCAATTAAGTCTCTGTGGAGAGGTCAGAGCCAGGGTTTGATGTTTCACAGCGGTGTTTACTGGAGTCACTTACTTAGAGAAATGGGTTGAGATGTGCCAGGGGCTTCAATCACAAAACTATGCAATCACTGTATTGTTTTTGTTTTGTTTACTTTGCTAGTCTGAGAATATATGAGCATTAATTCTTAAGTACTTAAAGTAATTAAAAAAATAAGTGCTTTTGAATACAGCCCTATAGCTTACAGCAGGCTATCACTATTTTATAATATAGGCTATTTTTCAAATAAGTATAAGTGGTATACATATTGATATATACAATATTGTATTTTGAGTATTTCAAGAGAGACTTATTTGGACCACTGTAGATACCGTACTTTATGAGTCTTGCCACAAAAAAAGAGGTAGGTGTGGTCGACTCTACAGTATAATGTATGGCTTTTTAATGTAATTCCTTTATCCATATTTTTGCTGCTCTAAAACTTTAATTTCTGGGAATCAATAAGTGTTATTAAATCCAACATAATCTTATTTCAACTAACAATAATAATATATCAAGGTGCACTGAGGTTAATAGAAATGGAAGGCATGTTATTTTTTGACTCGAGTTTAGGCTATAAAGAAGGTGTTAGGTTGTGACTTGTCCTTTGATTTTCCTTGTATACCCTTTCAGATCATAAATGCAGTAATTTTAAGGTCACAGTTTTGTGTAATCAATCATGTGTGTGGATCGGGGGGAAAGTAAGTGCTGAAATACCTCATGCTATCGTTTAAATACAAAGTATATTTACAGAATACACACAGGGATAGACTCACACCTGCAGACTGCCACCTTCAAAGGCCATACCCAGCAGAAGTATTTATAAGCCAGTGAAATGTGTTTATTGTCTTTATTAGTGGCTTTGGCACCCAATCTGGGCCCCCAGTGACAGTGATGGAGCAGTCCATCTCATCCCGGTCGTATAGAGGTGGAGGGTGGGGGTGAGGGAGGGAGAAATGGAGGTGGACTGACTCATATCCTGAGAAAAGAGAGAGAATCATTTAACTACAGAACTCCAGAAAAAGGAAAGAGAGGGAATCAGAGAAACGCGGAGGAAGAGATTCATTTTTATTACAGAACCCCGGAGCAGGAGCGTGTCCCCATGGTGACAGATCGCCACAGCAACTGCCTCTGATGTTCAGTGTGAAGCTGCGAGGCGCTCTGCAGGACGCAGCCCTCTGATTTAGTCAGTTACATACCCAGATACGTTGACCACACACACACACACACACACACACACACACACACACACACACACACACACACACACACACACAGTGTAGAGGTTAAAGAGGAACAGAGAGAGTGCTCTATATACTTTCTATCATCTTTAAACACATGTACAAATCCATAGTAAGTAGGCTATCGTTCTGACACCGTTTGTATACATTTCTTTAATTTGGGAATACATGTCATTATTTTAAAGGTGGTCTGGTTTGTTTGTGTTCTCATTCTTGAGATGTCTGAGGTTATAAATTGGGGGCTTTTTCTTTTATTGTTTGCTGTAATAATACTAAACGAAACACAAAAACATGCATTTACTAGACAACCCGCCGATAAGAATGTCTTAGTTTACAGTATAATAGAGAATACTTTCTTTTCTTTTTTTTAAACCACAACTGACAGGTTTGGCTAAATACACCTTAATCCCTCTGATAAACGGACATTGTGATTTAATGCTTTTCAACAATTCTACCATTGTTGTATGATAAACGTTTTCTTAACTCAAGAGAGTGGTCTCAGGAGGATTCTGCATCTAAGCTACACAGCTGTTCAGTCAAAACATGGAAATAGGAAAACCTATTATCCATCAAGTACAAACAACAAGTTGAAACAATCACAAAAGTCATGGGTTTTAATTATCACTCCATGATCTTTTTTTCTCCCAACAGTTTCTAAAACAAATATCACAATGAACGTTATTGGACTTCTTCCCCAAAGGCACCAGAGTAATGGGATGTAATACAGTTTGGTAGAGTTTCTGTTGGGTCCAGGGGAGCTGATCAGTGTCTGGACTCATTCCCTCTTCCATTACTCTGATCTGTCCCAGTAACTCAACAGGAGGCGAGAGAGTAGGAGCTGCAGATGGGTGAAAATGACAGGAGTAGATATTTATAACAAACATTACTGTCCTGAGAATATATACAAACTCACGAAAACCTACTTCACCGACACACATGTTCCCACAACAAGCAAACAGGTGACAGCTCAAGGTGTCGAAGTACAACGTGGAAGCAAATGAGAGCAAAACATTTGCTTCTGTCAATAAGGTGGTAAGCATTTACGGTGGAAGCTCTTTTTAAACACCAGGGTAATATTAAACAAAATAATGCAAATGTAGGAGAAAGTAAGCAAATTGACCTTGGAGGTGATCGTAAAGCATTGGACAACTTTCAGTCAGTAATATGACAACACTGATTGGAGGTAATTTACCTCATCATTTTGAATTAAATGTTGATTGCCCATTGACCCTGATGAGGTGATACCCGCCTGAAATATGAGCATAGTTGAACTTGACGTCAGTGAAAATGGGATTTCCTTTCGCCCCTTTGTTCAGTGATAATAAAAAGAAACCTAATGTGTTGGCACATCTAAATACTCAATAGCTCTTGATGACTAGTGTTTGTCAACACAAGTCAGCATTCATCAATGGGGTCTGAGATTGTAACTGTATCAATTTTCAATCTTTGTCTAGCATTTGGATACTTTTTGTCTTGATAAAAGAAAGAATTGAGGGAAGGAGCAGGAAACATGCGACAAAAATATTGACAATAATTAAACCAGGCATTTGTGGTATATGTCTTAACAGTCAAGGGTTATCCTTCAGTTTTGATCAAATTGGAATAAAAATATTCCAAGTACAGATATGGCATCTGTGCTAGTTTTGTGTCTGGCATTGTGCCTCACCTCAGCAAACCCTAACTTCAGAAGGTATGTTGCCGTTTGCATGTCAGACCCCTTTTGTCCTTGAATTATATCCAGACACCTCCCAGCGCTGATGGTTTAGCTGGCAGTGATGGAAGAAAGTGTCATGCAGCTTGCAAACACAAAAGTTCATCTTAACATCTGGCTGTAGTCTGTATTTAAAGTCTAACATTTAGAGCCTAATGCAAAGTAGAGATGACAGTGACTGCATATAAATGGGGAACATTGGGTAATGTGGGCCACGGTGTTGCAATAGATGAAATTAAACAAAATCACAAACAAAAAATGTAAATCTTTTATTTGATTTGGCATGACATAAGTATAAAGTAAAACAATAAGTATAAAGTAAAACAAAGTTGACATAAAACACAAGTCAAGCATACATGAATGCTTGAGCACACTATGAGTTGACATAATTTACTTAGTTAATTAACTCTAAATCACCTCAAGCAGAAGTGAAAAGATAACTAAAATACTTATATAATTTGCATAT